>NC_084618.1:67540999-67566889 GCF_033978795.1 Nerophis ophidion
TTTCTTCTTCTGCACATGTGATCCATCTAGGAACAACACACTTTATATCACTTTCTTCTTCTGCACATGTGATCCATCTAGGAACAACACACTTTATATCACTTTCTTCCTCTGCACATGTGATCCATCTCAGAACAACACACTTTATACCACTTTCTTCTTCTGCACATGTGATCCATCTAGGAACAACACACTTTATATCACTTTCTTCCTCTGCACATGTGATCCATCTAGGAACAACACACTTTATATCACTTTCTTCTTCTGCACATGTGATCCATCTTGGAACAACACACTTTATATCACTTTCTTCCTCTGCACATGTGATCCATCTCAGAACAACACACTTTATACCACTTTCTTCTTCTGCACATGTGATCCATCTAGGAACAACACACTTTATATCAATTTCTTCCTCTGCACATGTGATCCATCTAGGAACAACATACTTTATATCACTTTCTTCTTCTGCACATGTGATCCATCTAGGAACAACACACTTTATATCACTTTCTTCTTCTGCACATGTGATCCATCTAGGAACAACACACTTTATATCACTTTCTTCTTCTGCACATGTGATCCATCTAGGAACAACACACTTTATATCACTTTCTTCTTCTGCACATGTGATCCATCTAGGAACAACACACTTTATATCACTTTCTTCCTCTGCACATGTGATCCATCTCAGAACAACACACTTTATACCACTTTCTTCTTCTGCACATGTGATCCATCTAGGAACAACACACTTTATATCACTTTCTTCCTCTGCACATGTGATCCATCTAGGAACAACACACTTTATATCACTTTCTTCTTCTGCACATGTGATCCATCTTGGAACAACACACTTTATATCACTTTCTTCCTCTGCACATGTGATCCATCTCAGAACAACACACTTTATACCACTTTCTTCTTCTGCACATGTGATCCATCTAGGAACAACACACTTTATATCACTTTCTTCCTCTGCACATGTGATCCATCTAGGAACAACACACTTTATATCACTTTCTTCTTCTGCACATGTGATCCATCTAGGAACAACACACTTTATATCACTTTCTTCTTCTGCACATGTGATCCATCTAGGAACAACACACTTTATATCACTTTCTTCTTCTGCACATGTGATCCATCTAGGAACAACACACTTTATATCACTTTCTTCTTCTGCACATGTGATCCCTCTAGGAACAACACACTTTATATCACTTTCTTCTTCTGCACATGTGATCCATCTAGGAACAACACACTTTATATCACTTTCTTCTTCTGCACATGTGATCCATCTCAGAACAACACACTTTATACCACTTTTATTCTTCTGCACATGTGATCCATCTAGGAACAACACACTTTATATCACTTTCTTCTTCTGCACATGTGATCCATCTAGGAACAACACACTTTATATCACTTTCTTCTTCTGCACATGTGATCCATCTCAGAACAACACACTTTATACCACTTTCTTCTTCTGCACATGTGATCCATCTAGGAACAACACACTTTATATCACTTTCTTCCTCTGCACATGTGATCCATCTAGGAACAACACACTTTATATCACTTTCTTCTTCTGCACATGTGATCCATCTTGGAACAACACACTTTATATCACTTTCTTCCTCTGCACATGTGATCCATCTCAGAACAACACACTTTATACCACTTTCTTCTTCTGCACATGTGATCCATCTAGGAACAACATACTTTATATCACTTTCTTCCTCTGCACATGTGATCCATCTAGGAACAACACACTTTATATCACTTTCTTCTTCTGCACATGTGATCCATCTAGGAACAACATACTTTATATCACTTTCTTCCTCTGCACATGTGATCCATCTAGGAACAACACACTTTATATCACTTTCTTCTTCTGCACATGTGATCCATCTAGGAACAACACACTTTATTAGTTCACTGTTTATGCCAAGCAGGAACCAGACATTGAAACAACTTGACATCTTGTTGAATTAGGTCCTGACGTTGAGCAACTTAAATACAGCGTTGAGGTACACTCCAGGTAGTATAAAGTTTGGGTGTGACATCACACACACTCCAGGTAGTATAAAGTTTGGGTGTGACATCACACACACTCCAGGTAGTATAAAGTTTGGGTGTGACATCACACACTCTCCAGGTAGTATAAAGTTTGGGTGTGACATCACACACATCCAGGTAGTATAAAGTTTGGGTGTGACATCACACACACTCCAGGTAGTATAAAGTTTGGGTGTGACATCACACACACTCCAGGTAGTATAAAGTTTGGGTGTGACATCACACACACTCCAGGTAGTATAAAGTTTGGGTGTGACATCACACACACTCCAGGTAGTATAAAGTTTGGGTGTGACATCACACACACTCCAGGTAGTATAAAGTTTGGGTGTGACATCACACACACTCCAGGTAGTATAAAGTTTGGGTGTGACATCACACACACTCCAGGTAGTATAAAGTTTGGGTGTGACATCACACACTCTCCAGGTAGTATAAAGTTTGGGTGTGACATCACACACACTCCAGGTAGTATAAAGTTTGGGTGTGACATCACACACACTCCAGGTAGTATAAAGTTTGGGTGTGACATCACACACTCTCCAGGTAGTATAAAGTTTGGGTGTGACATCACACACACTCCAGGTAGTATAAAGTTTGGGTGTGACATCACACACACTCCAGGTAGTATAAAGTTTGGGTGTGACATCACACACTCTCCAGGTAGTATAAAGTTTGGGTGTGACATCACACACATCCAGGTAGTATAAAGTTTGGGTGTGACATCACACACACTCCAGGTAGTATAAAGTTTGGGTGTGACATCACACACACTCCAGGTAGTATAAAGTTTGGGTGTGACATCACACACACTCCAGGTAGTATAAAGTTTGGGTGTGACATCACACACTCCAGGTAGTATAAAGTTTGGGTGTGACATCACACACACTCCAGGTTCTCTAACATGAGTTTGGGTTTTTAGGGAATCAGTGACGGGTTTCAGCTCAGTTTAAAAAGATACCAGAATGAGTACTCATTTGTACTTAAACTCACCACTTCATGGACATTTGTACTTCAACTCACCACTTCATGGACATTTGTACTTAGACTCACCAATTCATGGACATTCGTACTTAGACTCACCAATTCATGGACATTTGTACTTAAACTCACTACTTCATGGACATTTGTACTTAAACTCACCACTTCATGGACATTTGTACTTAGACTCACCACTTCATGGACATTTGTACTTAGACTCACCAATTCATGGACATTCGTACTTAGACTCACCACTTCATGGACATTTGTACTTAGTTAGACTCACCACTTCATGGACATTTGTACTTAGACTCACCAATTCATGGACATTTGTACTTAGACTCACCAATTCATGGACATTTGTACTTAGTTAGACTCACCACTTCATGGACATTTGTACTTAAACTCACCACTTCATGGACATTTGTACTTAGTTAGACTCACCACTTCATGGACATTTGTACTTAAATTCACCACTTCATGGACATTTGTACTTACTTAGACTCACCAATTCATGGACATTTGTACTTAGTTAGACTCACCAATTCATGGACATTTGTACTTAGTTAGACTCACCACTTCATGGACATTTGTACTTAAACTCACCACTTCATGGACATTTGTACTTAGACTCACCAATTCATGGACATTTGTACTTAAACTCACCACTTCATGGACATTTGTACTTAGACTCACCAATTCATGGACATTTGTACTTAAACTCACCACTTCATGGACATTTGTACTTAGACTCACCAATTCATGGACATTTGTACTTAGTTAGACTCACCAATTCATGGACATTTGTACTTAGTTAGACTCACCACTTCATGGACATTTGTACTTAAACTCACCACTTCATGGACATTTGTACTTAGACTCACCAATTCATGGACATTTGTACTTAAACTCACTACTTCATGGACATTTGTACTTAAACTCACCACTTCATGGACATTTGTACTTAGACTCACCACTTCATGGACATTTGTACTTAGACTCACCAATTCATGGACATTCGTACTTAGACTCACCACTTCATGGACATTTGTACTTAGTTAGACTCACCACTTCATGGACATTTGTACTTAGACTCACCAATTCATGGACATTTGTACTTAGTTAGACTCACCACTTCATGGACATTTGTACTTAAACTCACCACTTCATGGACATTTGTACTTAGTTAGACTCACCACTTCATGGACATTTGTACTTAAATTCACCACTTCATGGACATTTGTACTTACTTAGACTCACCAATTCATGGACATTTGTACTTAGTTAGACTCACCAATTCATGGACATTTGTACTTAGTTAGACTCACCACTTCATGGACATTTGTACTTAAACTCACTACTTCATGGACATTTGTACTTAGTTTGACTCACCACTTCATGGACATTTGTACTTAGACTCACCACTTCATGGACATTTGTACTTAAACTCACTACTTCATAGACATTTGTACTTAGTTAGACTCACCACTTCATGGACATTTGTACTTAGTTAGACTCACCACTTCATGGACATTTGTACTTAGTTAGACTCACCACTTCATGGACATTTGTACTTAGTTAGACTCACAACTTCATGGACATTTGTACTTAGTTAGACTCACTACTTCATGGACATTTGTACTTAGACTCACCACTTCATGGACATTTGTACTTAGTTAGACTCACTACTTCATGGACATTTGTACTTAGACTCACCACTTCATAGACATTTGTACTTAGTTAGACTCACCACTTCATGGACATTTGTACTTAAACTCACTACTTCATGGACATTTGTACTTAGTTTGACTCACCACTTCATGGACATTTGTACTTAGACTCACCACTTCATGGACATTTGTACTTAAACTCACTACTTCATAGACATTTGTACTTAAACTCACTACTTCATAGACATTTGTACTTAGTTAGACTCACCACTTCATGGACATTTGTACTTAGTTAGACTCACCACTTCATGGACATTTGTACTTAGTTAGACTCACCACTTCATGGACATTTGTACTTAGTTAGACTCACCACTTCATGGACATTTGTACTTAGTTAGACTCACCACTTCATGGACATTTGTACTTAGTTAGACTCACCACTTCATGGACATTTGTACTTAGTTAGACTCACTACTTCATGGACATTTGTACTTAGACTCACCACTTCATGGACATTTGTACTTAGTTAGACTCACTACTTCATGGACATTTGTACTTAGACTCACCACTTCATAGACATTTGTACTTAGTTAGACTCACCACTTCATGGACATTTGTACTTAAACTCACTACTTCATGGACATTTGTACTTAGTTTGACTCACCACTTCATGGACATTTGTACTTAGACTCACCACTTCATGGACATTTGTACTTAAACTCACTACTTCATAGACATTTGTACTTAAACTCACTACTTCATAGACATTTGTACTTAGTTAGACTCACCACTTCATGGACATTTGTACTTAGTTAGACTCACCACTTCATGGACATTTGTACTTAGTTAGACTCACCACTTCATGGACATTTGTACTTACTTAGATTCACCACTTCATGGACATTTGTACTTAGTTAAACTCACTACTTCATGGACATTTGTACTTAGACTCACCACTTCATGGACATTTGTACTTAGACTCACCACTTCATGGACATTTGTACTTAGTTAGACTCACCACTTCATGGACATTTGTACTTACTTAGACTCACCACTTCATGGACATTTGTACTTACTTAGACTCACCACTTCATGGACATTTGTACTTACTTAGATTCACCACTTCATGGACATTTGTACTTAGTTAAACTCACTACTTCATGGACATTTGTACTTAGACTCACCACTTCATGGACATTTGTACTTAGACTCACCACTTCATGGACATTTGTACTTAGTTAGACTCACCACTTCATGGACATTTGTACTTAGTTAGACTCACCACTTCATGGACATTTGTACTTACTTAGACTCACCACTTCATGGACATTTGTACTTACTTAGACTCACCACTTCATGGACATTTGTACTTAGTTAGACTCACCACTTCATGGACATTTGTACTTAGACTCACCACTTCATGGACATTTGTACTTAGTTAGACTCACCACTTCATGGACATTTGTACTTAGTTAGACTCACCACTTCATGGACATTTGTACTTAGTTAGACTCACCACTTCATGGGGAGTAGTTTGGTGATGCACATTTCCACACCTCTTGATACTTTTTCAATGAAAGGTGAATTGAATTTGATGAAAATTCATGAGCTGCAGATAGTTCAGTCATTGATGGTTTCAGTGCAAAATAAGACTACATTTGCACACAAGTCAGCCCTGAGATAGAGAGCAGCCCTACGATGAGAACATGAGATAGAGAGGAACAGCCCTACGATGAGAACATGAGATAGAGAGCAGCCCTACGATGAGAACATGAGATAGAGAGCAGCCCTACGATGAGAACATGAGCTAGAGAACAGCCCTACGATGAGAACATGAGATAGAGAGGAACAGCCCTACGATGAGAACATGAGATAGAGAGCAGCCCTACGATGAGAACATGAGCTAGAGAGCAGCCCTACGATGAGAACATGAGATAGAGAGCAGCCCTACGATGAGAACATGAGATAGGGAGCAGCCCTACGATGAGAACATGAGATAGAGAGCAGCCCTACGATGAGAACATGAGATAGGGAGCAGCCCTACGATGAGAACATGAGCTAGAGAGCAGCCCTACGATGAGAACATGAGATAGAGAGCAGCCCTACAATGAGAACATGAGCTAGAGAGCAGCCGTACAATGAGAACATGAGATAGAGAGCAGCCCTACGATGAGAACATGAGATAGAGAGCAGCCCTACGATGAGAACATGAGATAGAGAGGAACAGCCCTACGATGAGAACATGAGCTAGAGAACAGCCCTACGATGAGAACATGAGATAGAGAGGAACAGCCCTACGATGAGAACATGAGATAGAGAGCAGCCCTACGATGAGAACATGAGCTAGAGAGCAGCCCTGCGATGAGAACATGAGATAGAGAGCAGCCCTACGATGAGAACATGAGATAGGGAGCAGCTCTACGATGAGAACATGAGATAGAGAGCAGCCCTACGATGAGAACATGAGATAGAGAGCAGCCCTACGATGAGAACATGAGCTAGAGAGCAGCCCTACGATGAGAACATGAGATAGAGAGCAGCCCTCTGATGAGAACATGAGCTAGAGAGCAGCCCTACGATGAGAACATGAGATAGAGAGCAGCCCTACGATGAGAACATGAGCTAGAGAGCAGCCCTACGATGAGAACATGAGATAGAGAGCAGCCCTCTGATGAGAACATGAGCTAGAGAGCAGCCCTACGATGAGAACATGAGATAGAGAGCAGCCCTCTGATGAGAACATGAGCTAGAGAGCAGCCGTACAATGAGAACATGAGATAGAGAGCAGCCCTACGATGAGAACATGAGCTAGAGAGCAGCCCTACAATGAGAACATGAGATAGAGAGCAGCCCTCTGATGAGAACATGAGATAGAGAGCAGTGACACAGCAGGAAGGGGCTGGGTATGTGCTGAAATGTCATGTGATGTAGTTTGTGTACAGGGAGGGGCGGCCATTACCGCCTAACCGGTGAGGGGGCGTGTCTTCATGTGGGCGGGGTGGACCCCTGACCAATGGCAACAGAGTAGACATGGACAGAGAGGAGCCTACTTTATGTAAGGGGGCGTGTCTTCATGTGGACGGGGAGGAGCCTACTTTATGTGAGGAGGCGTGTCTTCATGTGGACGGGGAGGAGCCTACTTTATGTGAGGGGGTGTGTCTTCATGTGGACGGGGAGGAGCCTACTTTATGTGAGGGGGTGTGTCTTCATGTGGACGGGGAGGAGCCTACTTTATGTGAGGGGGTGTGTCTTCATGTGGACGGGGAGGAGCCTACTTTATGTGAGGGGGTGTGTCTTCATGTGGACGGGGAGGAGCCTACTTTATGTGAGGGCTCCAGCCAACAGGAGGAGAATGCAGAGTGGAGTCAAAGAAAAGTGACATTTCAAACTAGCAGCTCTTCTTCTTCTTCTTCTTCTTCTTCTTCTTCTTCTTCTTCTTCTTCTTCTTCTTCTTCTTCACAACACACAATCAACTCTATGTTCATTGTGACAACAACAACAACAACTTCTTCTCCTTCACAACAGAAATGTGCATTGTGACAACAACAAAGAATGAACACAGATTATATATATATATATATATATATATATATATATATATATATATATATATATATATATATATATATATATATATGTAGATGTAGATGTAGATGTATGTGTATTTGTAGATGTAGATGTATATGTAGATGTATGTGTATGTGTAGATGTAGATGTATATGTAGATGTATGTGTATGTGTAGATGTATATGTATATGTAGATGTATATGTAGATGTATGTTTAGATGTATATGTATGTGTATATGTAGATGTAGATGTATATGTAGATGTATGTGTATATGTAGATGTAGATGTATATGTAGATGTATGTGTATGTGTAGATGTATATGTATGTGTAGATGTAGATGTAGATGTAGATAGTGAGGAGAAGAATGCTTGCTGCCTTCAGTGTGACAGGATGGAAGGAACACAAACTGCTCGGCAGCAGAAATAACTTGCAGAGCAGCTGACATTCCAGACGTGGCCACCACTTCCTCTCTAGACCCAAACTCTATTTTAGTTCAGGCCTGAGAAGGACAAAACCTCTTTTTCAACCTCGACTAGGAGATTTTTTGTTTTAACACACACTTGTAAGAAGTTTAGAAGATGAATGTGTTCAAGCACACACATTTTAATGGCACCTAGTGTCTGTGCTCAAGTCACTAACTACAGCAGGGCTCACTAACTACAGCAGGGCTCACTAACTACAGCAGGGCTCACTAACTACAGCAGGGCTCACTAACTACAGCAGGGCTCACTAACTACAGCAAGGGTCACTAACTACAGCAGGGGTCACTAACTACAGTAGGGCTCACTAACTACAGCAGGGCTCACTAACTACAGTAGGGCTCACTAACTACAGCAGGGCTCACTAACTACAGCAGGGGTCACTAACTACAGTAGGGCTCACTAACTACAGCAGGGGTCACTAACTACAGCAGGGCTCACTAACTACAGCAGGGGTCACTAACTACAGCAGGGGTCACTAACTACAGCAGGGGTCACGAACTACATCAGGGGTCACTAACTACAGCAGGGCTCACTAACTACAGCAGGGCTCACTAACTACAGCAGGGGTCACTAACTACGGCAGGGCTCACTAACTACAGCAAGGGTCACTAACTACAGCAGGGCTCACTAACTACATCAGGGGTCACTAACTACAGCAGGGCTCACTAACTACATCAGGGGTCACTAACTACATCAGGGGTCACTAACTACAGCAGGGCTCACTAACTACAGCAGGGCTCACTAACTACATCAGGGGTCACTAACTACAGCAGGGGTCACTAACTACAGCAGGGCTCACTAACTACAGCAGGGCTCACTAACTACAGCAGGGGTCACTAACTACAGCAGGGCTCACTAACTACAGCAGGGCTCACTAACTACAGCAGGGCTCACTAACTACAGCAGGGCTCACTAACTACAGCAAGGGTCACTAACTACAGCAGGGCTCACTAACTACAGCAGGGCTCACTAACTACAGCAAGGGTCACTAACTACAGCAGGGCTCACTAACTACATCAGGGGTCACTAACTACAGCAGGGGTCACTAACTACAGCAGGGCTCACTAACTACAGCAGGGCTCACTAACTACAGCAGGGGTCACTAACTACAGCAGGGCTCACTAACTACAGCAGGGCTCACTAACTACAGCAGGGCTCACTAACTACAGCAGGGGTCACTAACTACAGCAAGGGTCACTAACTACAGCAGGGCTCACTAACTACATCAGGGGTCACTAACTACAGCAGGGCTCACTAACTACAGCAGGGCTCACTAACTACAGCAGGGCTCACTAACTACAGCAAGGGTCACTAACTACAGCAGGGCTCACTAACTACATCAGGGGTCACTAACTACAGCAGGGGTCACTAACTACAGCAGGGCTCACTAACTACAGCAGGGCTCACTAACTACAGCAGGGGTCACTAACTACAGCAGGGCTCACTAACTACAGCAGGGCTCACTAACTACAGCAGGGCTCACTAACTACAGCAGGGCTCACTAACTACAGCAAGGGTCACTAACTACAGCAGGGCTCACTAACTACATCAGGGGTCACTAACTACAGCAGGGGTCACTAACTACAGCAGGGCTCACTAACTACAGCAGGGCTCACTAACTACAGCAGGGGTCACTAACTACAGCAGGGCTCACTAACTACAGCAGGGCTCACTAACTACAGCAGGGGTCACTAACTACAGCAGGGCTCACTAACTACAGCAGGGGTCACTAACTACAGCAGGGCTCACTAACTACAGCAGGGGTCACTAACTACAGCAGGGCTCACTAACTACAGCAGGGGTCACTAACTACAGCAGGGCTCACTAACTACAGCAGGGCTCACTAACTACATCAGGGGTCACTAACTACAGCAGGGCTCACTAACTACAGCAGGGGTCACTAACTACAGCACGGGTCACTAACTACATCAGGGGTCACTAACTACAGCAGGGCTCACTAACTACAGCAGGGCTCACTAACTACAGCAGGAGTCACTAACTACAGCAGGGGTCACTAACTACAGCAGGGCTCACTAACTACAGCAGGGGTCACTAACTACAGCAGGGCTCACTAACTACAGCAGGGGTCACTAACTAGATCAGGGCTCACTAACTACAGCAGGGGTCACTAACTACATCAGGGCTCACTAACTACAGCAGGGGTCACTAACTACAGCAGGGGTCACTAACTACAGCAGGGCTCACTAACTACAGCAGGGGTCACTAACTACATCAGGGCTCACTAACTACAGCAGGGGTCACTAACTACAGCAGGGGTCACTAACTACAGCAGGGCTCACTAACTACAGCAGGGCTCACTAACTACAGCAGGGGTCACTAACTACAGCAGGGGTCACTAACTACAGCAGGGCTCACTAACTACAGCAGGGGTCACTAACTACAGCAGGGCTCACTAACTACAGCAGGGCTCACTAACTACAGCAGGGGTCACTAACTACAGCAGGGGTCACTAACTACAGCAGGGGTCACTAACTACATCAGGGCTCACTAACTACAGCAGGGCTCACTAACTACAGCAGGGGTCACTAACTACAGCAGGGGTCACTAACTACAGCAGGGGTCACTAACTACAGCAGGGGTCACTAACTACATCAGGGCTCACTAACTACAGCAGGGGTCACTAACTACATCAGGGCTCACTAACTACAGCAGGGGTCACTAACTACATCAGGGGTCACTAACTACAGCAGGGCTCACTAACTACATCAGGGGTCACTAACTACAGCAGGGGTCACTAACTACATCAGGGGTCACTAACTACAGCAGGGCTCACTAACTACAGCAGGGCTCACTAACTACATCAGGGGTCACTAACTACAACAGGCATCACTAACTACAGCAGGGGTCACTAACTACAGCAGGGGTCACTAACTACAGCAGGGGTCACTAACTACAGCAGGGCTCACTAACTACAGCAGGGGTCACTAACTACAGCAGGCGTCACTAACTACAGCAGGGGTCACTAACTACAGCAGGGGTCACTAACTACAGCAGGGCTCACTAACTACATCAGGGGTCACTAACTACAGCAGGGGTCACTAACTACAGCAGGGGTCACTAACTACAGCAGGGCTCACTAACTACAGCAGGGCTCACTAACTACAGCAGGGGTCACTAACTACAGCAGGGCTCACTAACTACAGCAGGGCTCACTAACTACAGCAGGGGTCACTAACTACATCAGGGGTCACTAACTACAGCAGGGCTCACTAACTACAGCAGGGCTCACTAACTACAGCAGGGGTCACTAACTACGGCAGGGCTCACTAACTACAGCAAGGGTCACTAACTACAGCAGGGCTCACTAACTACATCAGGGGTCACTAACTACAGCAGGGCTCACTAACTACATCAGGGGTCACTAACTACATCAGGGGTCACTAACTACAGCAGGGCTCACTAACTACAGCAGGGCTCACTAACTACATCAGGGGTCACTAACTACAGCAGGGGTCACTAACTACAGCAGGGCTCACTAACTACAGCAGGGCTCACTAACTACAGCAGGGCTCACTAACTACAGCAGGGCTCACTAACTACAGCAAGGGTCACTAACTACAGCAGGGCTCACTAACTACAGCAGGGCTCACTAACTACAGCAAGGGTCACTAACTACAGCAGGGCTCACTAACTACATCAGGGGTCACTAACTACAGCAGGGGTCACTAACTACAGCAGGGCTCACTAACTACAGCAGGGGTCACTAACTACAGCAGGGCTCACTAACTACAGCAGGGCTCACTAACTACAGCAGGGCTCACTAACTACAGCAGGGGTCACTAACTACAGCAAGGGTCACTAACTACAGCAGGGCTCACTAACTACATCAGGGGTCACTAACTACAGCAGGGCTCACTAACTACAGCAGGGGTCACTAACTACATCAGGGCTCACTAACTACAGCAGGGGTCACTAACTACAGCAGGGGTCACTAACTACAGCAGGGGTCACTAACTACATCAGGGCTCACTAACTACAGCAGGGGTCACTAACTACAGCAGGCGTCACTAACTACAGCAGGGGTCACTAACTACAGCAGGGGTCACTAACTACAGCAGGGCTCACTAACTACATCAGGGGTCACTAACTACAGCAGGGGTCACTAACTACAGCAGGGCTCACTAACTACAGCAGGGCTCACTAACTACAGCAGGGGTCACTAACTACAGCAGGGCTCACTAACTACAGCAGGGCTCACTAACTACAGCAGGGGTCACTAACTACAGCAGGGCTCACTAACTACATCAGGGGTCACTAACTACAGCAGGGGTCACTAACTACATCAGGGGTCACTAACTACATCAGGGCTCACTAACTACAGCAGGGCTCACTAACTACAGCAGGGCTCACTAACTACAGCAGGGGTCACTAACTACAGCAGGGGTCACTAACTACATCAGGGGTCACTAACTACAGCAGGGCTCACTAACTACAGCAGGGGTCACTAACTACAGCAGGGGTCACTAACTACATCAGGGGTCACTAACTACAGCAGGGCTCACTAACTACAGCAGGGCTCACTAACTACATCAGGGGTCACTAACTACAGCAGGGGTCACTAACTACAGCAGGGCTCACTAACTACAGCAGGGCTCACTAACTACAGCAGGGGTCACTAACTACAGCAGGGCTCACTAACTACAGCAGGGCTCACTAACTACAGCAGGGCTCACTAACTACAGCAGGGCTCACTAACTACAGCAAGGGTCACTAACTACAGCAGGGCTCACTAACTACATCAGGGGTCACTAACTACAGCAGGGGTCACTAACTACAGCAGGGCTCACTAACTACAGCAGGGCTCACTAACTACAGCAGGGGTCACTAACTACAGCAGGGCTCACTAACTACAGCAGGGCTCACTAACTACAGCAGGGGTCACTAACTACAGCAGGGCTCACTAACTACAGCAGGGGTCACTAACTACAGCAGGGCTCACTAACTACAGCAGGGGTCACTAACTACAGCAGGGCTCACTAACTACAGCAGGGGTCACTAACTACAGCAGGGCTCACTAACTACAGCAGGGCTCACTAACTACATCAGGGGTCACTAACTACAGCAGGGCTCACTAACTACAGCAGGGGTCACTAACTACAGCACGGGTCACTAACTACATCAGGGGTCACTAACTACAGCAGGGCTCACTAACTACAGCAGGGCTCACTAACTACAGCAGGAGTCACTAACTACAGCAGGGGTCACTAACTACAGCAGGGCTCACTAACTACAGCAGGGGTCACTAACTACAGCAGGGCTCACTAACTACAGCAGGGGTCACTAACTAGATCAGGGCTCACTAACTACAGCAGGGGTCACTAACTACATCAGGGCTCACTAACTACAGCAGGGGTCACTAACTACAGCAGGGGTCACTAACTACAGCAGGGCTCACTAACTACAGCAGGGGTCACTAACTACATCAGGGCTCACTAACTACAGCAGGGGTCACTAACTACAGCAGGGGTCACTAACTACAGCAGGGCTCACTAACTACAGCAGGGCTCACTAACTACAGCAGGGGTCACTAACTACAGCAGGGGTCACTAACTACAGCAGGGCTCACTAACTACAGCAGGGGTCACTAACTACAGCAGGGCTCACTAACTACAGCAGGGCTCACTAACTACAGCAGGGGTCACTAACTACAGCAGGGGTCACTAACTACAGCAGGGGTCACTAACTACAGCAGGGGTCACTAACTACATCAGGGCTCACTAACTACAGCAGGGCTCACTAACTACAGCAGGGGTCACTAACTACAGCAGGGGTCACTAACTACAGCAGGGGTCACTAACTACATCAGGGCTCACTAACTACAGCAGGGGTCACTAACTACATCAGGGCTCACTAACTACAGCAGGGGTCACTAACTACATCAGGGGTCACTAACTACAGCAGGGCTCACTAACTACATCAGGGGTCACTAACTACAGCAGGGGTCACTAACTACATCAGGGGTCACTAACTACAGCAGGGCTCACTAACTACAGCAGGGCTCACTAACTACATCAGGGGTCACTAACTACAACAGGCATCACTAACTACAGCAGGGGTCACTAACTACAGCAGGGGTCACTAACTACAGCAGGGCTCACTAACTACAGCAGGGGTCACTAACTACAGCAGGCGTCACTAACTACAGCAGGGGTCACTAACTACAGCAGGGGTCACTAACTACAGCAGGGCTCACTAACTACATCAGGGGTCACTAACTACAGCAGGGGTCACTAACTACAGCAGGGGTCACTAACTACAGCAGGGCTCACTAACTACAGCAGGGCTCACTAACTACAGCAGGGGTCACTAACTACAGCAGGGCTCACTAACTACAGCAGGGCTCACTAACTACAGCAGGGGTCACTAACTACAGCAGGGCTCACTAACTACATCAGGGGTCACTAACTACAGCAGGGGTCACTAACTACATCAGGGGTCACTAACTACATCAGGGCTCACTAACTACAGCAGGGCTCACTAACTACAGCAGGGCTCACTAACTACAGCAGGGGTCACTAACTACAGCAGGGGTCACTAACTACATCAGGGGTCACTAACTACAGCAGGGCTCACTAACTACAGCAGGGGTCACTAACTACAGCAGGGGTCACTAACTACATCAGGGGTCACTAACTACAGCAGGGCTCACTAACTACAGCAGGGCTCACTAACTACAGCAGGGCTCACTAACTACAGCAGGGGTCACTAACTACAGCAGGGGTCACTAACTACATCAGGGCTCACTAACTACAGCAGGGCTCACTAACTACAGCAGGGGTCACTAACTACAGCAGGGGTCACTAACTACAGCAGGGCTCACTAACTACATCAGGGGTCACTAACTACAGCAGGGGTCACTAACTACAGCAGGGCTCACTAACTACAGCAGGGCTCACTAACTACATCAGGGGTCACTAACTACAGCAGGGGTCACTAACTACAGCAGGGCTCACTAACTACAGCAGGGGTCACTAACTACATCAGGGGTCACTAACTACAGCAGGGGTCACTAACTACAGCAGGGCTCACTAACTACATCAGGGGTCACTAACTACAGCAGGGGTCACTAACTACATCAGGGGTCACTAACTACATCAGGGCTCACTAACTACAGCAGGGGTCACTAACTACAGCAGGGCTCACTAGCTACAGCAGGGGTCACTAACTACAGCAGGGGTCACTAACTACATCAGGGGTCACTAACTACAGCAGGGGTCACTAACTACAGCAGGGGTCACTAACTACATCAGGGGTCACTAACTACAGCAGGGGTCACTAACTACAGCAGGGGTCACTAACTACAGCAGGGCTCACCAAGGTGGGCACCAGGTCGCCCGTAAGGACCAGATGAGTCGCCCGCTGGCCTGTTCTAAAAATAGCTCAAAGAGCAGCACTTACCAGTGAGCTGCCTCTATTTTTAAATGGTATTTATTTACTAGCAAGCTGGTCAACATTTTTAATTCTAAGAGAGACAAAACTCAAATAGAATTTGAAAATCCAAGAAAATATTTTAAAGACTTGGTCTTCACTTGTTTAAATAAATTCATTTATTTCAGAAAGACAATTTTAGAGAAAAAATACAACTTTAAAAATGATTTTAGGATTTTTAAACACATATACTGCAATGAGGTGGCGACTTGTCCAGGGTGTACCCCGCCTTCCGCCCGATTGTAGCTGAGATAGACGCCAGCGCCCCCCGCGACCCCAAAAGGGAGTAAGCGGTAGAAAATGGATGGATGGATAAACACATATACCTTTTTACCTTTTAAATTCTTTCCTCTTCTTTCCTGACAATTTAAATCAATGTTCAAGTACATTTTTTTATTGTAAAGAATAATAAATCCATTTTTATTTAATTCGTCATTTTAGCTTCTGTTTTTTTCGACAAAGAATATTTGTGAAATATTTCTTCAAACTTATTATGATTAAAATTCAAAAAAATTATTCTGGCAAATCTAGAAAATCTTTAGGATTAAATTTAAATCTTATTTCAAAGTCCTTTGAATTTCTTTTAACATTTTTGTTCTGTAAAATCTAGAAGAAATAATGATTTGTCTTTGTTAGAAATATAGCTTGGTCCAATTTGTTAAATATTCTAACAAAGTGCAGATTGGATTTTAACATATTTAAAACATGTCATCAAAATTCGAAAATTAATCTTAATCAGGAAAAATGTGTTTCTTTTTTTATATTTTTCAAAAAGATTCAAATGAGCTAGTTTTTGTCTTCTTTTTTTTGGTTGAATTTTGAATTTTAAAGAGTCGAAATTGAAGATAAACTATGTTTCAAAATTTAATTTTCATTTTTTTCCTGTTTCCTCCTCTTTTAAACCGTTTAATTAAGTGTTTTTTCATCATTTATTGTCTACAAAAAACCTTCCGTAAAAGGAAAAAAAATATACGACGGTGTGACAGACAAAAATACAATTTTTTTAAATATATATATATATATATATATATATATATATATATATATATATATATATATATATATATATATATATATATATATATATATATATAAGAGAGAGAGCGAGAGAGAGAGACAGATTTATTAAAGGTAAATTGAGCAAATTGGCTATTTCTGGCAATTTATTTAGGTGTGTATCAAACTGGTAGCCCTTGGCATTAATCAGTACCCAATCTGTGACGGCACCATTAATGCTGAAAGGTCCATACAGGTTTTGGAACAACATATGTTGTCATCCAAGCAATGTTATCATGGACGCCCCTGCTTATTTCAGCAAGACAATGCCAAGCCACGTGTTACAACAGCGTGGCTTCGTAGTAAAAGAGTGCGGGTACTTTCCTGGCCCGCCTGCAGTCCAGACCTGTCTCCCATGGAAAATGTGTGGCACATTATGAAGCGTAAAATAGGACAGCTCACCCCATCCTTGTTTGTGAAAGACTTAGCATTTCAAGGAAGCTGCTTTTATAGCCAATCATGGCACCCACCTGTTCCCAATTAGCCTGCACACCTGTGGGATGTTCCAAATAAGTGTTTGATGAGCATTCCTCAACTTTATCAGTATTTATTGCCACCTTTCCCAACTTCTTTGTCACGTGTTGCTGGCATCAAATTCTAAAGTTAATGATTATTTGCACAAAAAAACAAAAAACATTTATGAGTTTGAACATGAAATATGTTGTCTTTGTAGCATATTCAACTGAATATGGCTTGAAAAGGATTTGCAAATCATTGTATTCTGTTTATATTTACATCTAACACCATTTCCCAACTCATATGGAAACAGGGTTCGTATATACTGTAGTATCATCTAAGGTTGTACAGTATACCAGTACTAGTCAAGTACCGCAATACCAATAAATCATAATCGGTACTATACCACCTCTAAAAAGTACCGGCTCTATCTTTTTTTTTAACAGGCTTGACGGTGTGTCGTCGTCACCTGGTGACATTGCTGCTTTTAGGAACAGAGGAGCATGTATGGCAGCGCACACACACAGAGTACTTCCAAGCAGACACAGTGTGTAGACAGAAAAGCAGAGGAGCATGTATGGCAGCGCACACACACAGAGTACTTCCAAGCAGACAGAAAAGGTAGGATGGACACATTTTGGTGTAAAAAGTCAAGATAAAGGTGAAGTTATAACACTGAAACACCCTCAGGAAGAGCTGCTTTAACACATGGCTAACATCCCTCCACAGTGTTTTAGCTACTTCTAAATCACTAATCCTGGTCTCCATGGCAAAAAAAAAAGTACGTTTCTTGCATCTAACATTATCACTGGAGGATGAGGACTAGCTAAACATGCTTCACTACACACTGTAGCTCACCACCGTCAGAATGTAAACAAACACCTTTGGTGGATCTACACCTGACATCCACTGTAATGATATCAAGTATAGGAGTGTATCTAGTCGATACTACTATGATTACATCAATATTTTTTAGCTACACAAAATCTGTGTTCGTTTTTTTTTAATCAATATGATGTTTATAAAGTCAGTAAATACATGAGGACTTTGAATATGACCAATGTATGATCCTGGAACTACTTGGTATCCACATGATCCAAACCTAAATGTGTGGTATCATCCAAAACTAATGTCATGTATCAAAGAAGAGAAGAATAAGTGATTATTACATTTGAACAGAAGTGTAGATAGAACATGTTGAAACAGGAAGTAAGCAGATATTAACAGTAAATGAACAAGTATATTGATAATGCATTTTTACAGTTTGTCCTTCATAATGTGTACAAAATAAGCATTGCTGCAGTCAGGCAGTATCCAAGTAGTCCAACACGGAGAGAGTCAGGAGGAGCTACTATCCCCGAGACAGACATCAGACTACTCAACTGCACCGCTGATTAATACTCATCACAATTGTACAACAATCACTTTACTTACCACCCTAATTACTGGACTATTACTGACTCTTCATTCAATGACTGTAAATAATGTAAAAACACTTTACTTACCACCCTAATTACTGGACTATGACTGACTCTTCATTCAATGACTGTAAATAATGTAAAAACACTTTACTTACCACCCTAATTACTGGACTATTACTGACTCTTCATTCAATGACTGTAAATAATGTAAAAAGAAGAGTATAAAGAAGTCATAGTGTTCCATGACCTTTGTTCCTACTTCTGTCGCTACTCAACTGCCAAAGAACTGTAGACACCTTCATATATGTTGCTTCCTGTACTGTACATACTGTACATACTGTACATACTGTTACACTATTTCATCTTGCACTGCTACTATATTTGAGTACACTACTTCTACTTGTACCGATACATAACTACTCTAACTTATTGTCTTGTAATAAATGTTCATCAGAGCTATTCAAATGTTTGTATTTCTGCTATTTAGTGTGTTAGATTCTGTTTGTAGTGTTAGATTTACTATTTAGTGTGTTAGATTCTGTTTGTAGTGTTAGATTTACTATTTAGTGTGTTAGATTCTGTTTGTAGTGTTAGATTTACTATTTAGTGTGTTAGATTCTGTTTGTAGTGTTAGATTTACTATTTAGTGTGTTAGATTCTGTTTGTAGTGTTAGATTTACTATTTAGTGTGTTAGATTCTGTTTGTAGTGTTAGATTTACTATTTAGTGTGTTAGATTCTGTTTGTAGTGTTAGATTTACTATTTAGTGTGTTAGATTCTGTTTGTAGTGTTAGATTTACTGTTTAGTGTGTTAGAATCAGGTTGTAGTGTTGGATTTACTATTTAGTGTGTTAGATTCTGCTTGTAGTGTTAGATTTGCTATTTAGTGTGTTAGAATCAGGTTGCAGTGTTAGATTCCCAGTGTACACAAGATGTGAAGAGCATGCAAGAAAGCATGTGACTGTGGTTTAGTCTGCTTGTGACGATCAAAGTTGACTCCTTGATGAAAGTCTGATAAATGAGACAATATGTCACTGCATATGTCAGCAGACTAATTGGGAGTCTTTGTTCATTAACTTACTACAAAAAGAGAAGTCTGCTGACTATCTCATTTAACGACAACATGCTTCTTTCATTGCAACAATAAACAAATGTTTCATGGATCATAAGCATTTCTCTTCAAATAAAACCAATAATGAAATGTTTGGTGGTCTCTTTTATTCAAAAAAGTATTAAAAATGATCCAAATACATTTTGGTACTGGTACCGGTCCCAAAATGTTGGTTCTAGGACAAAACCTAGTACCTACATGGCTCTACTCGCTGTTTCTACTGGCAAAAGCAGGTACTACAACACATTTGGCTCTTTGAGTAGGGCCCCGCAATATGTTATGTGTGAATAGGCGCATGTCAAATATGAATGAATGAATGACAGCACGCTCCGTATACATTTTTACACAAACATATTCCTAGCCCCTCCCTGCTCTGTCACTGATAAGGATATAAGAGCAAATGTCCCTTCTCATGCACTGGTTTCAGAGCTATATGTAATGTTTGATCGTTTAATTACTGTTTGTTAAATGTGTTATTTTGCATCCAACATAAAGGTTATTAGGTCCAAAGCAGGCCTTTAATCCAATTGAAGGTTGAGTCAAATGCAGTAAACCAAACCTTTGCTGCAGTTATTTGCTTACCGTGGTCGATGACTTTTTGCCAAGTAGGAATTATTCATATAAATACAAATGTTTTATAGCTAGAGCATGAAAAACCTTCGAAATATGTTTTTCTCAACGCGTTGAGAGCTCTCTAAACATAAAATAACAGCCACTTAAAGTCAGGACCGGAGGCTGAGCCAATCAGCGGCTGCGACTATGACACTGCGGGCCTTGTGGTTGCTTTGTACTCAGGTGGGCTGCTTACCTTCCTTGTAAGTTCAGTTAGCACTTTTCATGCTTGAAAATGCTGGATTGGGGCCAACAATATGTAGAACAAGGGTCGGGAACCTTTTTGGCCGAAAGAGCCAAGAAGCCAAATATTTTAAAATGTATTTCCTTAAGAGCCATATAAGATGTATTTTTTTAACACTGAACACAACTAAACATGTGCATTTTTAACTAAGACCAACATTTCTAGAGTATAATAGGTCTCTTGTTCTTTGTAATAACATTGTTATTCTGAAGCTAACTGTGGAGGGGTGTGGCCTGCGGGCCTGCAGCGAAGCGGGGTGTTGCCAGGACCGGCCTCGAAATCAGCGACAGATGCGTAGACGGCCCACCTGGGCCTTTTTATCTATTCACCTGTCGCTCCGTTATAAGCAGCAGCCAGGAGGAGAGACAGGGTTGGAGCTGGAGCCAGAACGCGAGCGAGAACGAAAGAGAAAAATACAATTGCTGGAAAGCAACTGAGAGACTTATTGAAAAATAAAACAATATTGTAACCCTGAAACAGGCTCTCATGTCAGTGCTTGGTGGTCTGAAGAACAAGCCCCACACTAACCAATAATAAACAAATACCTTTTTACCATTAACGCAACTTCTTGAACATAAAAAAGCATGAGAATGTTTTATATTTTGAGCGTTATTTTTAACAGTGATTGCAATGTCAGCTCAGATTTATCCAAGAGACAGATGCAGTCATCAAAAGAGCCACATCTGGCTCGCAAGCCATAGGTTCTCTACCCCTGATGTAGAACATAGAAGAAAGGATGTGGGATGGAGTGAAGCCGCACACTTTGTTGGACGACTGCAGTGAGAAGATGCTTCCACACCAGGGTTAGAGATATTGGGGTGGAGGCCCTCCTAATAAAATGGACGACTGCAGTGAGAAGATGCTTCCACACCAGGGTTAAAGATATTGGGGTGGAGGCCCTCCTAATAAAATGGACGACTGCAGTGAGAAGATGCTTCCACACCAGGGTTAGAGATATTGGGGTGGAGGCCCTCCTAATAAAATGGACGACTGCAGTGAGAAGATGCTTCCACACCAGGGTTAGAGATATTGGGGTGGAGGCCCTCCTAATAAAATGGACGACTGCAGTGAGAAGATGCTTCCACACCAGGGTTAGAGATATTGGGGTGGAGGCCCTCCTAATAAAATGGACGACTGCAGTGAGAAGATGCTTCCACACCAGGGTTAGAGATATTGGGGTGGAGGCCCTCCTAATAAAATGGACGACTGCAGTGAGAAGATGCTTCCACACCAGGGTTAGAGATATTGGGGTGGAGGCCCTCCTAATAAAATGGACGACTGCAGTGAGAAGATGCTTCCACACCAGGGTTAGAGATATTGGGGTGGAGGCCCCCCTAATAAAATGGACGACTGCAGTGAGAAGATGCTTCCACACCAGGGTTAGAGATATTGGGGTGGAGGCCCTCCTAATAAAATGGACGACTGCAGTGAGAAGATGCTTCCACACCAGGGTTAGAGATATTGGGGTGGAGGCCCTCCTAATAAAATGGACGACTGCAGTGAGAAGATGCTTCCACACCAGGGTTAAAGATATTGGGGTGGAGGCCCTCCTAATAAAATGGACGACTGCAGTGAGAAGATGCTTCCACACCAGGGTTAGAGATATTGGGGTGGAGGCCCTCCTAATAAAATGGACGACTGCAGTGAGAAGATGCTTCCACACCAGGGTTAGAGATATTGGGGTGGAGGCCCTCCTAATAAAATGGACGACTGCAGTGAGAAGATGCTTCCACACCAGGGTTAGAGATATTGGGGTGGAGGCCCTCCTAATAAAATGGACGACTGCAGTGAGAAGATGCTTCCACACCAGGGTTAGAGATATTGGGGTGGAGGCCCTCCTAATAAAATGGACGACTGCAGTGAGAAGATGCTTCCACACCAGGGTTAGAGATATTGGGGTGGAGGCCCTCCTAATAAAATGGACGACTGCAGTGAGAAGATGCTTCCACACCAGGGTTAGAGATATTGGGGTGGAGGCCCTCCTAATAAAATGGACGACTGCAGTGAGAAGATGCTTCCACACCAGGGTTAGAGATATTGGGGTGGAGGCCCTCCTAATAAAATGGACGACTGCAGTGAGAAGATGCTTCCACACCAGGGTTAAAGATATTGGGGTGGAGGCCCTCCTAATAAAATGGACGACTGCAGTGAGAAGATGCTTCCACACCAGGGTTAGAGATATTGGGGTGGAGGCCCTCCTAATAAAATGGACGACTGCAGTGAGAAGATGCTTCCACACCAGGGTTAGAGATATTGGGGTGGAGGCCCTCCTAATAAAATGGACGACTGCAGTGAGAAGATGCTTCCACACCAGGGTTAGAGATATTGGGGTGGAGGCCCTCCTAATAAAATGGACGACTGCAGTGAGAAGATGCTTCCACACCAGGGTTAGAGATATTGGGGTGGAGGCCCTCCTAATAAAATGGACGACTGCAGTGAGAAGATGCTTCCACACCAGGGTTAGAGATATTGGGGTGGAGGCCCTCCTAATAAAATGGACGACTGCAGTGAGAAGATGCTTCCACACCAGGGTTAGAGATATTGGGGTGGAGGCCCTCCTAATAAAATGGACGACTGCAGTGAGAAGATGCTTCCACACCAGGGTTAGAGATATTGGGGTGGAGGCCCTCCTAATAAAATGGACGACTGCAGTGAGAAGATGCTTCCACACCAGGGTTAGAGATATTGGGGTGGAGGCCCTCCTAATAAAATGGACGACTGCAGTGAGAAGATGCTTCCACACCAGGGTTAGAGATATTGGGGTGGAGGCCCCCCTAATAAAATGGACGACTGCAGTGAGAAGATGCTTCCACACCAGGGTTAGAGATATTGGGGTGGAGGCCCTCCTAATAAAATGGACGACTGCAGTGAGAAGATGCTTCCACACCAGGGTTAGAGATATTGGGGTGGAGGCCCTCCTAATAAAATGGACGACTGCAGTGAGAAGATGCTTCCACACCAGGGTTAAGATATTGGGGTGGAGGCCCTCCTAATAAAATGGACGACTGCAGTGAGAAGATGCTTCCACACCAGGGTTAGAGATATTGGGGTGGAGGCCCTCCTAATAAAATGGACGACTGCAGTGAGAAGATGCTTCCACACCAGGGTTAGAGATATTGGGGTGGAGGCCCTCCTAATAAAATGGACGACTGCAGTGAGAAGATGCTTCCACACCAGGGTTAGAGATATTGGGGTGGAGGCCCTCCTAATAAAATGGACGACTGCAGTGAGAAGATGCTTCCACACCAGGGTTAGAGATATTGGGGTGGAGGCCCTCCTAATAAAATGGACGACTGCAGTGAGAGATGCTTCCACACCAGGGTTAGAGATATTGGGGTGGAGGCCCTCCTAATAAAATGGACGACTGCAGTGAGAAGATGCTTCCACACCAGGGTTAGAGATATTGGGGTGGAGGCCCTCCTAATAAAATGGACGACTGCAGTGAGAAGATGCTTCCACACCAGGGTTAGAGATATTGGGGTGGAGGCCCTCCTAATAAAATGGACGACTGCAGTGAGAAGATGCTTCCACACCAGGGTTAGAGATATTGGGGTGGAGGCCCTCCTAATAAAATGGACGACTGCAGTGAGAAGATGCTTCCACACCAGGGTTAGAGATATTGGGGTGGAGGCCCTCCTAATAAAATGGACGACTGCAGTGAGAAGATGCTTCCACACCAGGGTTAGAGATATTGGGGTGGAGGCCCTCCTAATAAAATGGACGACTGCAGTGAGAAGATGCTTCCACACCAGGGTTAGAGATATTGGGGTGGAGGCCCTCCTAATAAAATGGACGACTGCAGTGAGAAGATGCTTCCACACCAGGGTTAGAGATATTGGGGTGGAGGCCCTCCTAATAAAATGGACGACTGCAGTGAGAAGATGCTTCCACACCAGGGTTAGAGATATTGGGGTGGAGGCCCTCCTAATAAAATGGACGACTGCAGTGAGAAGATGCTTCCACACCAGGGTTAGAGATATTGGGGTGGAGGCCCTCCTAATAAAATGGACGACTGCAGTGAGAAGATGCTTCCACACCAGGGTTAGAGATATTGGGGTGGAGGCCCTCCTAATAAAATGGACGACTGCAGTGAGAAGATGCTTCCACACCAGGGTTAGAGATATTGGGGTGGAGGCCCTCCTAATAAAATGGACGACTGCAGTGAGAAGATGCTTCCACACCAGGGTTAGAGATATTGGGGTGGAGGCCCTCCTAATAAAATGGACGACTGCAGTGAGAAGATGCTTCCACACCAGGGTTAGAGATATTGGGGTGGAGGCCCTCCTAATAAAATGGACGACTGCAGTGAGAAGATGCTTCCACACCAGGGTTAGAGATATTGGGGTGGAGGCCCTCCTAATAAAATGGACGACTGCAGTGAGAAGATGCTTCCACACCAGGGTTAGAGATATTGGGGTGGAGGCCCTCCTAATAAAATGGACGACTGCAGTGAGAAGATGCTTCCACACCAGGGTTAGAGATATTGGGGTGGAGGCCCTCCTAATAAAATGGACGACTGCAGTGAGAAGATGCTTCCACACCAGGGTTAGAGATATTGGGGTGGAGGCCCTCCTAATAAAATGGACGACTGCAGTGAGAAGATGCTTCCACACCAGGGTTAGAGATATTGGGGTGGAGGCCCTCCTAATAAAATGGACGACTGCAGTGAGAAGATGCTTCCACACCAGGGTTAGAGATATTGGGGTGGAGGCCCTCCTAATAAAATGGACGACTGCAGTGAGAAGATGCTTCCACACC
>NC_084618.1:67571909-67616909 GCF_033978795.1 Nerophis ophidion
ACAGACCAAGTGTCTTCAAGACCTGGTCCTCTTCCACTCCAGTCCTGTAGGGGGCACACTCCTCAAAGTGTTCTTACAGACCAAGTGTCTTCAAGACCTGGTCCTCTTCCACTCCAGTCCTGTAGGGGGCACACTCCTCAAAGTGTTCTTACAGACCAAGTGTCTTCAAGACCTGGTCCTCTTCCACTCCAGTCCTGTAGGGGGCACACTCCTCAAAGTGTTCTTACAGACCAAGTGTCTTCAAGACCTGGTCCTCTTCCACTCCAGTCCTGTAGGGGGCACACTCCTCAAAGTGTTCTTACAGACCAAGTGTCTTCAAGACCTGGTCCTCTTCCACTCCAGTCCTGTAGGGGGCACACTCCTCAAAGTGTTCTTACAGACCAAGTGTCTTCAAGACCTGGTCCTCTTCCACTCCAGTCCTGTAGGGGGCACACTCCTCAAAGTGTTCTTACAGACCAAGTGTCTTCAAGACCTGGTCCTCTTCCACTCCAGTCCTGTAGGGGGCACACTCCTCAAAGTGTTCTTACAGACCAAGTGTCTTCAAGACCTGGTCCTCTTCCACTCCAGTCCTGTAGGGGGCACACTCCTCAAAGTGTTCTTACAGACCAAGTGTCTTCAAGACCTGGTCCTCTTCCACTCCAGTCCTGTAGGGGGCACACTCCTCAAAGTGTTCTTACAGACCAAGTGTCTTCAAGACCTGGTCCTCTTCCACTCCAGTCCTGTAGGGGGCACACTCCTCAAAGTGTTCTTACAGACCAAGTGTCTTCAAGACCTGGTCCTCTTCCACTCCAGTCCTGTAGGGGGCACACTCCTCAAAGTGTTCTTACAGACCAAGTGTCTTCAAGACCTGGTCCTCTTCCACTCCAGTCCTGTAGGGGGCACACTCCTCAAAGTGTTCTTACAGACCAAGTGTCTTCAAGACCTGGTCCTCTTCCACTCCAGTCCTGTAGGGGGCACACTCCTCAAAGTGTTCTTACAGACCAAGTGTCTTCAAGACCTGGTCCTCTTCCACTCCAGTCCTGTAGGGGGCACACTCCTCAAAGTGTTCTTACAGACCAAGTGTCTTCAAGACCTGGTCCTCTTCCACTCCAGTCCTGTAGGGGGCACACTCCTCAAAGTGTTCTTACAGACCAAGTGTCTTCAAGACCTGGTCCTCTTCCACTCCAGTCCTGTAGGGGGCACACTCCTCAAAGTGTTCTTACAGACCAAGTGTCTTCAAGACCTGGTCCTCTTCCACTCCAGTCCTGTAGGGGGCACACTCCTCAAAGTGTTCTTACAGACCAAGTGTCTTCAAGACCTGGTCCTCTTCCACTCCAGTCCTGTAGGGGGCACACTCCTCAAAGTGTTCTTACAGACCAAGTGTCTTCAAGACCTGGTCCTCTTCCACTCCAGTCCTGTAGGGGGCACACTCCTCAAAGTGTTCTTACAGACCAAGTGTCTTCAAGACCTGGTCCTCTTCCACTCCAGTCCTGTAGGGGGCACACTCCTCAAAGTGTTCTTACAGACCAAGTGTCTTCAAGACCTGGTCCTCTTCCACTCCAGTCCTGTAGGGGGCACACTCCTCAAAGTGTTCTTACAGACCAAGTGTCTTCAAGACCTGGTCCTCTTCCACTCCAGTCCTGTAGGGGGCACACTCCTCAAAGTGTTCTTACAGACCAAGTGTCTTCAAGACCTGGTCCTCTTCCACTCCAGTCCTGTAGGGGGCACACTCCTCAAAGTGTTCTTACAGACCAAGTGTCTTCAAGACCTGGTCCTCTTCCACTCCAGTCCTGTAGGGGGCACACTCCTCAAAGTGTTCTTACAGACCAAGTGTCTTCAAGACCTGGTCCTCTTCCACTCCAGTCCTGTAGGGGGCACACTCCTCAAAGTGTTCTTACAGACCAAGTGTCTTCAAGACCTGGTCCTCTTCCACTCCAGTCCTGTAGGGGGCACACTCCTCAAAGTGTTCTTACAGACCAAGTGTCTTCAAGACCTGGTCCTCTTCCACTCCAGTCCTGTAGGGGGCACACTCCTCAAAGTGTTCTTACAGACCAAGTGTCTTCAAGACCTGGTCCTCTTCCACTCCAGTCCTGTAGGGGGCACACTCCTCAAAGTGTTCTTACAGACCAAGTGTCTTCAAGACCTGGTCCTCTTCCACTCCAGTCCTGTAGGGGGCACACTCCTCAAAGTGTTCTTACAGACCAAGTGTCTTCAAGACCTGGTCCTCTTCCACTCCAGTCCTGTAGGGGGCACACTCCTCAAAGTGTTCTTACAGACCAAGTGTCTTCAAGACCTGGTCCTCTTCCACTCCAGTCCTGTAGGGGGCACACTCCTCAAAGTGTTCTTACAGACCAAGTGTCTTCAAGACCTGGTCCTCTTCCACTCCAGTCCTGTAGGGGGCACACTCCTCAAAGTGTTCTTACAGACCAAGTGTCTTCAAGACCTGGTCCTCTTCCACTCCAGTCCTGTAGGGGGCACACTCCTCAAAGTGTTCTTACAGACCAAGTGTCTTCAAGACCTGGTCCTCTTCCACTCCAGTCCTGTAGGGGGCACACTCCTCAAAGTGTTCTTACAGACCAAGTGTCTTCAAGACCTGGTCCTCTTCCACTCCAGTCCTGTAGGGGGCACACTCCTCAAAGTGTTCTTACAGACCAAGTGTCTTCAAGACCTGGTCCTCTTCCACTCCAGTCCTGTAGGGGGCACACTCCTCAAAGTGTTCTTACAGACCAAGTGTCTTCAAGACCTGGTCCTCTTCCACTCCAGTCCTGTAGGGGGCACACTCCTCAAAGTGTTCTTACAGACCAAGTGTCTTCAAGACCTGGTCCTCTTCCACTCCAGTCCTGTAGGGGGCACACTCCTCAAAGTGTTCTTACAGACCAAGTGTCTTCAAGACCTGGTCCTCTTCCACTCCAGTCCTGTAGGGGGCACACTCCTCAAAGTGTTCTTACAGACCAAGTGTCTTCAAGACCTGGTCCTCTTCCACTCCAGTCCTGTAGGGGGCACACTCCTCAAAGTGTTCTTACAGACCAAGTGTCTTCAAGACCTGGTCCTCTTCCACTCCAGTCCTGTAGGGGGCACACTCCTCAAAGTGTTCTTACAGACCAAGTGTCTTCAAGACCTGGTCCTCTTCCACTCCAGTCCTGTAGGGGGCACACTCCTCAAAGTGTTCTTACAGACCAAGTGTCTTCAAGACCTGGTCCTCTTCCACTCCAGTCCTGTAGGGGGCACACTCCTCAAAGTGTTCTTACAGACCAAGTGTCTTCAAGACCTGGTCCTCTTCCACTCCAGTCCTGTAGGGGGCACACTCCTCAAAGTGTTCTTACAGACCAAGTGTCTTCAAGACCTGGTCCTCTTCCACTCCAGTCCTGTAGGGGGCACACTCCTCAAAGTGTTCTTACAGACCAAGTGTCTTCAAGACCTGGTCCTCTTCCACTCCAGTCCTGTAGGGGGCACACTCCTCAAAGTGTTCTTACAGACCAAGTGTCTTCAAGACCTGGTCCTCTTCCACTCCAGTCCTGTAGGGGGCACACTCCTCAAAGTGTTCTTACAGACCAAGTGTCTTCAAGACCTGGTCCTCTTCCACTCCAGTCCTGTAGGGGGCACACTCCTCAAAGTGTTCTTACAGACCAAGTGTCTTCAAGACCTGGTCCTCTTCCACTCCAGTCCTGTAGGGGGCACACTCCTCAAAGTGTTCTTACAGACCAAGTGTCTTCAAGACCTGGTCCTCTTCCACTCCAGTCCTGTAGGGGGCACACTCCTCAAAGTGTTCTTACAGACCAAGTGTCTTCAAGACCTGGTCCTCTTCCACTCCAGTCCTGTAGGGGGCACACTCCTCAAAGTGTTCTTACAGACCAAGTGTCTTCAAGACCTGGTCCTCTTCCACTCCAGTCCTGTAGGGGGCACACTCCTCAAAGTGTTCTTACAGACCAAGTGTCTTCAAGACCTGGTCCTCTTCCACTCCAGTCCTGTAGGGGGCACACTCCTCAAAGTGTTCTTACAGACCAAGTGTCTTCAAGACCTGGTCCTCTTCCACTCCAGTCCTGTAGGGGGCACACTCCTCAAAGTGTTCTTACAGACCAAGTGTCTTCAAGACCTGGTCCTCTTCCACTCCAGTCCTGTAGGGGGCACACTCCTCAAAGTGTTCTTACAGACCAAGTGTCTTCAAGACCTGGTCCTCTTCCACTCCAGTCCTGTAGGGGGCACACTCCTCAAAGTGTTCTTACAGACCAAGTGTCTTCAAGACCTGGTCCTCTTCCACTCCAGTCCTGTAGGGGGCACACTCCTCAAAGTGTTCTTACAGACCAAGTGTCTTCAAGACCTGGTCCTCTTCCACTCCAGTCCTGTAGGGGGCACACTCCTCAAAGTGTTCTTACAGACCAAGTGTCTTCAAGACCTGGTCCTCTTCCACTCCAGTCCTGTAGGGGGCACACTCCTCAAAGTGTTCTTACAGACCAAGTGTCTTCAAGACCTGGTCCTCTTCCACTCCAGTCCTGTAGGGGGCACACTCCTCAAAGTGTTCTTACAGACCAAGTGTCTTCAAGACCTGGTCCTCTTCCACTCCAGTCCTGTAGGGGGCACACTCCTCAAAGTGTTCTTACAGACCAAGTGTCTTCAAGACCTGGTCCTCTTCCACTCCAGTCCTGTAGGGGGCACACTCCTCAAAGTGTTCTTACAGACCAAGTGTCTTCAAGACCTGGTCCTCTTCCACTCCAGTCCTGTAGGGGGCACACTCCTCAAAGTGTTCTTACAGACCAAGTGTCTTCAAGACCTGGTCCTCTTCCACTCCAGTCCTGTAGGGGGCACACTCCTCAAAGTGTTCTTACAGACCAAGTGTCTTCAAGACCTGGTCCTCTTCCACTCCAGTCCTGTAGGGGGCACACTCCTCAAAGTGTTCTTACAGACCAAGTGTCTTCAAGACCTGGTCCTCTTCCACTCCAGTCCTGTAGGGGGCACACTCCTCAAAGTGTTCTTACAGACCAAGTGTCTTCAAGACCTGGTCCTCTTCCACTCCAGTCCTGTAGGGGGCACACTCCTCAAAGTGTTCTTACAGACCAAGTGTCTTCAAGACCTGGTCCTCTTCCACTCCAGTCCTGTAGGGGGCACACTCCTCAAAGTGTTCTTACAGACCAAGTGTCTTCAAGACCTGGTCCTCTTCCACTCCAGTCCTGTAGGGGGCACACTCCTCAAAGTGTTCTTACAGACCAAGTGTCTTCAAGACCTGGTCCTCTTCCACTCCAGTCCTGTAGGGGGCACACTCCTCAAAGTGTTCTTACAGACCAAGTGTCTTCAAGACCTGGTCCTCTTCCACTCCAGTCCTGTAGGGGGCACACTCCTCAAAGTGTTCTTACAGACCAAGTGTCTTCAAGACCTGGTCCTCTTCCACTCCAGTCCTGTAGGGGGCACACTCCTCAAAGTGTTCTTACAGACCAAGTGTCTTCAAGACCTGGTCCTCTTCCACTCCAGTCCTGTAGGGGGCACACTCCTCAAAGTGTTCTTACAGACCAAGTGTCTTCAAGACCTGGTCCTCTTCCACTCCAGTCCTGTAGGGGGCACACTCCTCAAAGTGTTCTTACAGACCAAGTGTCTTCAAGACCTGGTCCTCTTCCACTCCAGTCCTGTAGGGGGCACACTCCTCAAAGTGTTCTTACAGACCAAGTGTCTTCAAGACCTGGTCCTCTTCCACTCCAGTCCTGTAGGGGGCACACTCCTCAAAGTGTTCTTACAGACCAAGTGTCTTCAAGACCTGGTCCTCTTCCACTCCAGTCCTGTAGGGGGCACACTCCTCAAAGTGTTCTTACAGACCAAGTGTCTTCAAGACCTGGTCCTCTTCCACTCCAGTCCTGTAGGGGGCACACTCCTCAAAGTGTTCTTACAGACCAAGTGTCTTCAAGACCTGGTCCTCTTCCACTCCAGTCCTGTAGGGGGCACACTCCTCAAAGTGTTCTTACAGACCAAGTGTCTTCAAGACCTGGTCCTCTTCCACCCCAGTCCTGTAGGGGGCACACTCCTCAAAGTGTTCTTACAGACCAAGTGTCTTCAAGACCTGGTCCTCTTCCACTCCAGTCCTGTAGGGGGCACACTCCTCAAAGTGTTCTTACAGACCAAGTGTCTTCAAGACCTGGTCCTCTTCCACCTCCAGTCCTGTAGGGGGCACACTCCTCAAAGTGTTCTTACAGACCAAGTGTCTTCAAGACCTGGTCCTCTTCCACTCCAGTCCTGTAGGGGGCACACTCCTCAAAGTGTTCTTACAGACCAAGTGTCTTCAAGACCTGGTCCTCTTCCACTCCAGTCCTGTAGGGGGCACACTCCTCAAAGTGTTCTTACAGACCAAGTGTCTTCAAGACCTGGTCCTCTTCCACTCCAGTCCTGTAGGGGGCACACTCCTCAAAGTGTTCTTACAGACCAAGTGTCTTCAAGACCTGGTCCTCTTCCACTCCAGTCCTGTAGGGGGCACACTCCTCAAAGTGTTCTTACAGACCAAGTGTCTTCAAGACCTGGTCCTCTTCCACTCCAGTCCTGTAGGGGGCACACTCCTCAAAGTGTTCTTACAGACCAAGTGTCTTCAAGACCTGGTCCTCTTCCACTCCAGTCCTGTAGGGGGCACACTCCTCAAAGTGTTCTTACAGACCAAGTGTCTTCAAGACCTGGTCCTCTTCCACTCCAGTCCTGTAGGGGGCACACTCCTCAAAGTGTTCTTACAGACCAAGTGTCTTCAAGACCTGGTCCTCTTCCACTCCAGTCCTGTAGGGGGCACACTCCTCAAAGTGTTCTTACAGACCAAGTGTCTTCAAGACCTGGTCCTCTTCCACTCCAGTCCTGTAGGGGGCACACTCCTCAAAGTGTTCTTACAGACCAAGTGTCTTCAAGACCTGGTCCTCTTCCACTCCAGTCCTGTAGGGGGCACACTCCTCAAAGTGTTCTTACAGACCAAGTGTCTTCAAGACCTGGTCCTCTTCCACTCCAGTCCTGTAGGGGGCACACTCCTCAAAGTGTTCTTACAGACCAAGTGTCTTCAAGACCTGGTCCTCTTCCACTCCAGTCCTGTAGGGGGCACACTCCTCAAAGTGTTCTTACAGACCAAGTGTCTTCAAGACCTGGTCCTCTTCCACTCCAGTCCTGTAGGGGGCACACTCCTCAAAGTGTTCTTACAGACCAAGTGTCTTCAAGACCTGGTCCTCTTCCACTCCAGTCCTGTAGGGGGCACACTCCTCAAAGTGTTCTTACAGACCAAGTGTCTTCAAGACCTGGTCCTCTTCCACTCCAGTCCTGTAGGGGGCACACTCCTCAAAGTGTTCTTACAGACCAAGTGTCTTCAAGACCTGGTCCTCTTCCACTCCAGTCCTGTAGGGGGCACACTCCTCAAAGTGTTCTTACAGACCAAGTGTCTTCAAGACCTGGTCCTCTTCCACTCCAGTCCTGTAGGGGGCACACTCCTCAAAGTGTTCTTACAGACCAAGTGTCTTCAAGACCTGGTCCTCTTCCACTCCAGTCCTGTAGGGGGCACACTCCTCAAAGTGTTCTTACAGACCAAGTGTCTTCAAGACCTGGTCCTCTTCCACTCCAGTCCTGTAGGGGGCACACTCCTCAAAGTGTTCTTACAGACCAAGTGTCTTCAAGACCTGGTCCTCTTCCACTCCAGTCCTGTAGGGGGCACACTCCTCAAAGTGTTCTTACAGACCAAGTGTCTTCAAGACCTGGTCCTCTTCCACTCCAGTCCTGTAGGGGGCACACTCCTCAAAGTGTTCTTACAGACCAAGTGTCTTCAAGACCTGGTCCTCTTCCACTCCAGTCCTGTAGGGGGCACACTCCTCAAAGTGTTCTTACAGACCAAGTGTCTTCAAGACCTGGTCCTCTTCCACTCCAGTCCTGTAGGGGGCACACTCCTCAAAGTGTTCTTACAGACCAAGTGTCTTCAAGACCTGGTCCTCTTCCACTCCAGTCCTGTAGGGGGCACACTCCTCAAAGTGTTCTTACAGACCAAGTGTCTTCAAGACCTGGTCCTCTTCCACTCCAGTCCTGTAGGGGGCACACTCCTCAAAGTGTTCTTACAGACCAAGTGTCTTCAAGACCTGGTCCTCTTCCACTCCAGTCCTGTAGGGGGCACACTCCTCAAAGTGTTCTTACAGACCAAGTGTCTTCAAGACCTGGTCCTCTTCCACCCCAGTCCTGTAGGGGGCACACTCCTCAAAGTGTTCTTACAGACCAAGTGTCTTCAAGACCTGGTCCTCTTCCACTCCAGTCCTGTAGGGGGCACACTCCTCAAAGTGTTCTTACAGACCAAGTGTCTTCAAGACCTGGTCCTCTTCCACCCAGTCCTGTAGGGGGCACACTCCTCAAAGTGTTCTTACAGACCAAGTGTCTTCAAGACCTGGTCCTCTTCCACTCCAGTCCTGTAGGGGGCACACTCCTCAAAGTGTTCTTACAGACCAAGTGTCTTCAAGACCTGGTCCTCTTCCACTCCAGTCCTGTAGGGGGCACACTCCTCAAAGTGTTCTTACAGACCAAGTGTCTTCAAGACCTGGTCCTCTTCCACTCCAGTCCTGTAGGGGGCACACTCCTCAAAGTGTTCTTACAGACCAAGTGTCTTCAAGACCTGGTCCTCTTCCACTCCAGTCCTGTAGGGGGCACACTCCTCAAAGTGTTCTTACAGACCAAGTGTCTTCAAGACCTGGTCCTCTTCCACTCCAGTCCTGTAGGGGGCACACTCCTCAAAGTGTTCTTACAGACCAAGTGTCTTCAAGACCTGGTCCTCTTCCACTCCAGTCCTGTAGGGGGCACACTCCTCAAAGTGTTCTTACAGACCAAGTGTCTTCAAGACCTGGTCCTCTTCCACTCCAGTCCTGTAGGGGGCACACTCCTCAAAGTGTTCTTACAGACCAAGTGTCTTCAAGACCTGGTCCTCTTCCACTCCAGTCCTGTAGGGGGCACACTCCTCAAAGTGTTCTTACAGACCAAGTGTCTTCAAGACCTGGTCCTCTTCCACTCCAGTCCTGTAGGGGGCACACTCCTCAAAGTGTTCTTACAGACCAAGTGTCTTCAAGACCTGGTCCTCTTCCACTCCAGTCCTGTAGGGGGCACACTCCTCAAAGTGTTCTTACAGACCAAGTGTCTTCAAGACCTGGTCCTCTTCCACCCCAGTCCTGTAGGGGGCACACTCCTCAAAGTGTTCTTACAGACCAAGTGTCTTCAAGACCTGGTCCTCTTCCACCCCAGTCCTGTAGGGGGCACACTCCTCAAAGTGTTCTTACAGACCAAGTGTCTTCAAGACCTGGTCCTCTTCCACTCCAGTCCTGTAGGGGGCACACTCCTCAAAGTGTTCTTACAGACCAAGTGTCTTCAAGACCTGGTCCTCTTCCACTCCAGTCCTGTAGGGGGCACACTCCTCAAAGTGTTCTTACAGACCAAGTGTCTTCAAGACCTGGTCCTCTTCCACTCCAGTCCTGTAGGGGGCACACTCCTCAAAGTGTTCTTACAGACCAAGTGTCTTCAAGACCTGGTCCTCTTCCACTCAGTCCTGTAGGGGGCACACTCCTCAAAGTGTTCTTACAGACCAAGTGTCTTCAAGACCTGGTCCTCTTCCACTCCAGTCCTGTAGGGGGCACACTCCTCAAAGTGTTCTTACAGACCAAGTGTCTTCAAGACCTGGTCCTCTTCCACTCCAGTCCTGTAGGGGGCACACTCCTCAAAGTGTTCTTACAGACCAAGTGTCTTCAAGACCTGGTCCTCTTCCACCCCAGTCCTGTAGGGGGCACACTCCTCAAAGTGTTCTTACAGACCAAGTGTCTTCAAGACCTGGTCCTCTTCCACTCCAGTCCTGTAGGGGGCACACTCCTCAAAGTGTTCTTACAGACCAAGTGTCTTCAAGACCTGGTCCTCTTCCACTCCAGTCCTGTAGGGGGCACACTCCTCAAAGTGTTCTTACAGACCAAGTGTCTTCAAGACCTGGTCCTCTCTCCACTCAGTCCTGTAGGGGGCACACTCCTCAAAGTGTTCTTACAGACCAAGTGTCTTCAAGACCTGGTCCTCTTCCACTCCAGTCCTGTAGGGGGCACACTCCTCAAAGTGTTCTTACAGACCAAGTGTCTTCAAGACCTGGTCCTCTTCCACTCCAGTCCTGTAGGGGGCACACTCCTCAAAGTGTTCTTACAGACCAAGTGTCTTCAAGACCTGGTCCTCTTCCACTCCAGTCCTGTAGGGGGCACACTCCTCAAAGTGTTCTTACAGACCAAGTGTCTTCAAGACCTGGTCCTCTTCCACTCCAGTCCTGTAGGGGGCACACTCCTCAAAGTGTTCTTACAGACCAAGTGTCTTCAAGACCTGGTCCTCTTCCACTCCAGTCCTGTAGGGGGCACACTCCTCAAAGTGTTCTTACAGACCAAGTGTCTTCAAGACCTGGTCCTCTTCCACTCCAGTCCTGTAGGGGGCACACTCCTCAAAGTGTTCTTACAGACCAAGTGTCTTCAAGACCTGGTCCTCTTCCACTCCAGTCCTGTAGGGGGCACACTCCTCAAAGTGTTCTTACAGACCAAGTGTCTTCAAGACCTGGTCCTCTTCCACCCAGTCCTGTAGGGGGCACACTCCTCAAAGTGTTCTTACAGACCAAGTGTCTTCAAGACCTGGTCCTCTTCCACCCCAGTCCTGTAGGGGGCACACTCCTCAAAGTGTTCTTACAGACCAAGTGTCTTCAAGACCTGGTCCTCTTCCACTCCAGTCCTGTAGGGGGCACACTCCTCAAAGTGTTCTTACAGACCAAGTGTCTTCAAGACCTGGTCCTCTTCCACTCCAGTCCTGTAGGGGGCACACTCCTCAAAGTGTTCTTACAGACCAAGTGTCTTCAAGACCTGGTCCTCTTCCACTCCAGTCCTGTAGGGGGCACACTCCTCAAAGTGTTCTTACAGACCAAGTGTCTTCAAGACCTGGTCCTCTTCCACTCCAGTCCTGTAGGGGGCACACTCCTCAAAGTGTTCTTACAGACCAAGTGTCTTCAAGACCTGGTCCTCTTCCACCCCAGTCCTGTAGGGGGCACTGATGACTTCTACTTTTCTCTTCATGGCATCGTCACCCTAATCTCTAGTTTGTGCTGTTCTTGGAAAGTGTTCATACTGTAAGTATTGTGTTTATTAAGCACCAGCTGTTTGATTCTGAGCTGCAGTTTTTAGAGATGTTTAAATCATTGCCATGTAAAATTGCTAATGCTCATCAGTAACATTTCAATGGCAAAGTCAATGCATATTAGCATCAAGCTAGTGGACTTTTGGGTATATTTACAATGCAACGTTGTTTGAGTCCATTGCTTTGTTGGCATAGAAAATGTCAACAAGACCTTCATCAGGGGTGTCCAAACTATTTCCTGCCAGCCTCTTCAACGTAAGACGTTATGAGTTTGATAAATGTCGAGAGTGTGTAGTGCTTCACTAATTATTCTGAAGTACCTGACACTAATTATTCTGAAGTACCTGACACTAATTATTCTGAAGTACCTGACACTAATTATTCTGAAGTACCTGACACTAATTATTCTGAAGTACCTGACACTAATTATTCTGAAGTACCTGACACTTCCTGAGTGACTGCTGCACATTTGCATGCAGACCGCCTTTTTGCATCAATTAATACCGTGATGTGTAATTAGTCATTTGGAATTGATTGATTGATTGATACTTTGATTAGTAGATGTCACAGTACAGTACATATTATTAGTAGATTGTACAGTACAGTACATATTATTAGTAGATTGTACAGTACAGTACATATTATTAGTAGATTGCACAGTACAGTACATATTATTAGTAGATTGCACAGTACAGTACATATTATTAGTAGATTGCACAGTACAGTACATATTATTAGTAGATTGCACAGTACAGTACATATTATTAGTAGATTGCACAGTACAGTACATATTATTAGTAGATTGCACAGTACAGTACATATTATTAGTAGATTGCACAGTACAGTACATATTATTAGTAGATTGCACAGTACAGTACATATTATTAGTAGATTGCACAGTACAGTACATATTATTAGTAGATTGCACAGTACAGTACATATTATTAGTAGATTGCACAGTACAGTACATATTATTAGTAGATTGCACAGTACAGTACATATTATTAGTAGATTGCACAGTACAGTACATATTATTAGTAGATTGTACAGTACAGTACATATTATTAGTAGATTGCACAGTACAGTACATATTATTAGTAGATTGCACAGTACAGTACATATTATTAGTAGATTGCACAGTACAGTACATATTATTAGTAGATTGCACAGTACAGTACATATTATTAGTAGATTGCACAGTACAGTACCTATACTGTATATACCTTTATATACATACATATATACCTATACTGTATATACCTTTGTATACATATATACATACATATATACCTATACTGTATATACCTTTATATACATATATACATACATATATACCTATACTGTATATACCTTTATATACATATATACATACATATATACCTATACTGTATATACCTTTATATACATATATACATACATATATACCTATACTGTATATACCTTTATATACATATATACATACATATATACCTATACTGTATATACCTTTATATACATATATAGATACATATATACCTATACTGTATATACCTTTATATACATATATACATACATATATACCTATACTGTATATACCTTTATATACATACATATATACCTATACTGTATATACCTTTGTATACATATATACATACATATATACCTATACTGTATATACCTTTATATACATATATACATACATATATACCTATACTGTATATACCTTTATATACATATATACATACATATATACCTATACTGGCTCACCTGCACTGGCTTCCTGTGCACTTAAGATGTGACTTTAAGGTTTTACTACTTACGTATAAAATACTACACGGTCTAGCTCCATCCTATCTTGCCGATTGTATTGTACCATATGTCCCGGCAAGAAATCTGCGTTCAAAGGACTCCGGCTTATTAGTGATTCCTAGAGCCCAAAAAAAGTCTGCGGGCTATAGAGCATTTTCCGTTCGGGCTCCAGTACTCTGGAATGCCCTCCCGGTAACAGTTCGAGATGCCACCTCAGTAGAAGCATTTAAGTCTCACCTTAAAACTCATTTGTATACTCTAGCCTTTAAATAGACTCCCTTTTTAGACCAGTTGATCTGCCGCTTCTTTTCTTTCTTCTATGTCCCACTCTCCCTTGTGGAGGGGGTCCGGTCCGATCCGGTGGCCATGTACTGCTTGCCTGTGTATCGGCTGGGGACATCTCTGCGCTGCTGGTCCGCCTACGCTTGGGATGGTTTCCTGCTGGCTCCGCTGTGAACGGGACTCTCGCTGCTGTGTCTTGGATCCTCTTTGGACTGGACTCTCACGACTGTGTTGGATCCATTATGGATTGAACTTTCACAGTATCATGTTAGATCCGCTCGACATCCATTGCTTTCCTCCTCTCCAAGGTTTTCATAGTCATCATTGTCACAGACGTCCCACTGGGTGTGAGTTTTCCTTGCCCTTATGTGGGCCTACCGAGGATGTGGTAGTGGTTTGTGCAGCCCTTTGAGACACTAGTGATTTAGGGCTATATAAGTAAACATTGATTGATTGATTGATTGATACTGTGCAATCTACTAATAATATGTACTGTACTGTGCAATCTACTAATAATATGTACTGTACTGTGCAATCTACTAATAAAAGTTTCAATCAAACACAGATAGACAGACAACATTCACACTCACATTCATATATATGTGTGTGTGTGTATATATATATATATATATATATATATATATATATATATATATATATATATATATAATATATATATATATATATATATAATCATTGGAGTGAAATTGCTGCTAAATTATGTAGGATATATAGTTGTGTCCTGCAATGAGAGGTCCAATGGCGCCACCTGCTGGTACTAAAAGTCTCTCAATGTGACCCGGATGTTGTTAGCAGACTTCCACACGGTGCTACAGGTAAGTCAGGTGCAAAGTATTAGAAATCACATCATTTCACAGCAGCACAAATCTTATCTTGATAAATTTTACTTTTTTATTGTTTGTTGCTCACGTCAGATGCATTATTATTATTATTATTATTATTATTATTATTATTATTATTATTATTATTATTATTATTTCACCTATGTCCGATGTATAATTATTGTTAATATTGTATCCCCTGCGTCAGATGTATCATTATTATTATTATCATTTTCCCTGGGTCAGATGTATTATTATTATTATTATTATTATTATTATTATTATTATTAGACATGCAGAAATGAAAAACAGTGGAGGGGCTAACCACATATTGTCATTACATATAATAACTAATGCAGATAATAACTAATAACTAATAGAGATAATAAGTATTAGAGATAATAAGTAAGTATAAGTTGTTGTGTCAAGAGGTTTTTATACAACTTTGTATTGTCCGCCATGTTGACAAGGGAACAGCTTGGCCTGTTATACACGCTGCTCACCACTAGAGGGTGCCAGAAGTCCTTTTCATCATCTTCTACTTTCTACTTCCTAAATATAAACAGAAGGATGATGTTGCTTAAACAAATGTTGGATTGATTACTGTACTCGACATTAGAATTAAATATATTCATAACTGTACTCGACATTAGAATAAACATTTATTTATAACTGTACTGGACATTAGAATAAAATATATTTATAACTGTACTCGATGTTAGAATCAAAATATATTCCTAACTGTACTGGACAACAGTCTTCAAACCTGATGTGTAATCAAACACATGACATCATTTAGTACAAAATGTTTGTGTTTTATTGTGATTTCTGAGGCCTAAAATGTCCTCTTTTGCTCCTTTTTAGAAAGTTGCTGCCTTTAAGTCTTTCCTGTTTTGTGATCATGTTTTGTTTAGTTGTTTTGTTTGTTTCAAACTGCATTAGTTCCTGTTTTTATGCATTCTTGATTGTTTAGTCACCATGGCAACCCATTAGTGTCACCTGCCTCATTCATGGCACTCACACACCTGCTTCAATCATGTCAATACTATTATTTAAGCCTGCTTTGTCACTTGCTCGTCATGATGTCATCACTCTGTTTCATGCCATGTTGACTGTTTCATGCCATGTTGACTGTTTCATGCCATGTTGACTGTTTCATGCCATGTTGACTGTTTCATGCCATGTTGACTGTTTCATGCCATGTTGACTGTTTCATGCCATGTTGACTGTTTCATGCCATGTTGACTGTTTCATGCCATGTTGACTGCTTCATGCCATGTTGACTGTTTCATGCCATGTTGACTGTTTCATGCCATGTTGACTGTTTCATGCCATGTTGACTGTTTCATGCCATGTTGACTGTTTCATGCCATGTTGACTGTTTCATGCCATGTTGACTGCTTCATGCCATGTTGACTGTTTCATGCCATGTTGACTGTTTCATGCCATGTTGACTGTTTCATGCCATGTTGACTGTTTCATGCCATGTTGACTGTTTCATGCCATGTTGACTGCTTCATGCCATGTTGACTGTTTCATGCCATGTTGACTGTTTCATGCCATGTTGACTGTTTCATGCCATGTTGACTGTTTCATGCCATGTTGACTGCTTCATGCCATGTTGACTGTTTCATGCCATGTTGACTGTTTCATGCCATGTTGACTGTTTCATGCCATGTTGACTGTTTCATGCCATGTTGACTGTTTCATGCCATGTTGACTGTTTCATGCCATGTTGACTGTTTCATGCCATGTTGACTGTTTCAAGCCATGTTGACTGTTTCATGCCATGTTGACTGTTTCATGCCATGTTGACTGTTTCATGCCATGTTGACTGTTTCATGCCATGTTGACTGTTTCATGCCATGTTGACTGTTTCATGCCATGTTGACTGTTTCATGCCATGCTGACTGCTTCATGCCATGTTGACTGTTTCATGCCATGTTGACTGCTTCATGCCATGTTGACTGCTTCATGCCATGTTGACTGTTTCATGCCATGTTGACTGTTTCATGCCATGTTGACTGTTTCATGCCATGTTGACTGTTTCATGCCATGTTGACTGTTTCATGCCATGTTGACTGTTTCATGCCATGTTGACTGTTTCAAGCCATGTTGACTGTTTCATGCCATGTTGACTGTTTCATGCCATGTTGACTGCTTCATGCCATGTTGACTGTTTCATGCCAGGTCATAGTTCATGCTGCTCTGCTCTCGCCACTGTAAGTGTTTTTGTGTTATGACCATACTTCAGTTTATGTGTTGATGTTTTTTTTTGTGTTTCCTTAGCCAAGTCTGTGCGCACCTGTTGTTTACACTTTTTATAGTAAGAATGGAATCATGTATTCACCTTCATGTCATGTCTGGTCCACTTCTTTTGTATCTCAGGAAAACAACCCAAGCAGGAAACTGCATCAAAGTCCACATCTTGACAAACTCTCATTTTGTTATCAATGTTGTAAGTCTTCTTCTTACACTGGCCTTGAAGAACACAACATTTACACTCCAATTGGAACACAAATGCTGTATTGATGTTTACTTCTTTGATAGGACGTACGCTGTAAGTATGAATGTCATGTAGTAACATTCATAATAATATATACATGATGTAAGTGTATATGTAGTATCTAGTAACATTCATAATAACATGTAATATATACATGATGTAAGTATATATGTAGTATCTAGTAACATTCATAATAACATGTAATATATACATGATGTAAGTGTATATGTAGTATCTAGTAACATTCATAATAACATGTAATATATACATGATGTAAGTATATATGTAGTATCTAGTAACATTCATAATAACATGTAATATATACATGATGTAAGTATATATGTAGTATCTAGTAACATTCATAATAACATGTAATATATACATGATGTAGTGTAGTAACATTCCTAATAAGATCATTTGAAGCATACAGCGGTGTATTCATTTCACAACACATCACAACGTTCACTTTCCCTTCAACAACATCAACACTACTAATCATGGCAGACAACAAATAGCACTTTAGGACAAATAATGATCCGGAACCATACATTTTTGAGCCTGAACATAATGAGGATGACTACAACTTTTAGAGGAATCAAAAACATCAAAACTATGAATATAATACAAAGTACAAAAGCAGTGAAGTTGTCACCTTGTGTAAATGCTAAATAAAAAGAGAATACAACAAATCATTTTCAACTTATATTTTATTGAATAGACTGCAAATGTAACAAAGGTCATTTATGATCTCAATATCTTGCTGTCTTACTACTGTTCTTATTTTAATGTCATTTTATCTCATTTATTACATTTACACATTATGTAATGTGCCCCTTTATTTCACAATTTGTATTATTCTAAGTTCAGTACTGTCATTTCCTACATTTTTTTATGGTCATTGAACGTCACATGTCACAGCGGACTTCCAGGCTGGGACACGTGTGTCCTCAGTCTGCTGTCTACCATGTGACCTAAGTTGGTAGTCAGTCTGTTGTCTACCATGTGACCTAAGTTGGTAGTCAGTCTGTTGTCTACCACGTGACCTAAGTTGGTAGTCAGTCTGCTGTCTACCATGTGACCTAAGTTGGTAGTCAGTCTGCTGTCTACCATGTGACCTAAGTTGGTAGTCAGTCTGCTGTCTACCATGTGACCTAAGTTGGTAGTCAGTCTGCTGTCTACCACGTGACCTAAGTTGGTAGTCAGTCTGCATGTGACCTATGTTGGTAGTCAGTCTGCTGTCTACCATGTGACCTAAGTTGGTAGTCAGTCTGCTGTCTACCATGTGACCTAAGTTGGTAGTCAGTCTGCTGTCTACCATGTGACCTAAGTTGGTAGTCAGTCTGCTGTCTACCATGTGACCTAAGTTGGTAGTCAGTCTGCTGTCTACCACGTGACCTAAGTTGGTAGTCAGTCTGCTGTCTACCATGTGACCTAAGTTGGTAGTCAGTCTGCTGTCTACCATGTGACCTAAGTTGGTAGTCAGTCTGCTGTCTACCACGTGACCTAAGTTGGTAGTCAGTCTGCATGTGACCTATGTTGGTAGTCAGTCTGCTGTCTACCATGTGACCTAAGTTGGTAGTCAGTCTGCTGTCTACCATGTGACCTAAGTTGGTAGTCAGTCTGCTGTCTACCATGTGACCTAAGTTGGTAGTCAGTCTGCTGTCTACCATGTGACCTAAGTTGGTAGTCAGTCTGCTGTCTACCACATGACCTAAGTTGGTAGTCAGTCTGCTGTCTACCATGTGACCTAAGTTGGTAGTCAGTCTGCTGTCTACCATGTGACCTAAGTTGGTAGTCAGTCTGCTGTCTACCATGTGACCTAAGTTGGTAGTCAGTCTGTTGTCTACCACGTGACCTAAGTTGGTAGTCAGTCTGCTGTCTACCATGTGACCTAAGTTGGTAGTCAGTCTGCTGTCTACCATGTGACCTAAGTTGGTAGTCAGTCTGCTGTCTACCATGTGACCTAAGGTGGTAGTCAGTCTGCTGTCTACCATGTGACCTAAGTTGGTAGTCAGTCTGCTGTCTACCATGTGACCTAAGTTGGTAGTCAGTCTGCTGTCTACCATGTGACCTAAGTTGGTAGTCAGTCTGCTGTCTACCATGTGACCTAAGTTGGTAGTCAGTCTGTTGTCTACCATGTGACCTAAGTTGGTAGTCAGTCTGCTGTCTACCATGTGACCTAAGTTGGTAGTCAGTCTGTTGTCTACCACGTGACCTAAGTTGGTAGTCAGTCTGCTGTCTACCATGTGACCTAAGTTGGTAGTCAGTCTGCTGTCTACCACGTGACCTAAGTTGGTAGTCAGTCTGTTGTCTACCACGTGACCTAAGTTGGTAGTCAGTCTGTTGTCTACCACGTGACCTAAGTTGGTAGTCAGTCTGCTGTCTACCATGTGACCTAAGTTGGTAGTCAGTCTGCTGTCTACCACGTGACCTAAGTTGGTAGTCAGTCTGTTGTCTACCACGTGACCTAAGTTGGTAGTCAGTCTGTTGTCTACCACGTGACCTAAGTTGGTAGTCAGTCTGCTGTCTACCACGTGACCTAAGTTGGTAGTCAGTCTGCTGTCTACCATGTGACCTAAGTTGGTAGTCAGTCTGCTGTCTACCACGTGACCTAAGTTGGTAGTCAGTCTGCTGTCTACCATGTGACCTAAGTTGGTAGTCAGTCTGCTGTCTACCATGTGACCTAAGTTGGTAGTCAGTCTGCTGTCTACCATGTGACCTAAGTTGGTAGTCAGTCTGTTGTCTACCACGTGACCTAAGTTGGTAGTCAGTCTGCTGTCTACCATGTGACCTAAGTTGGTAGTCAGTCTGCTGTCTACCACGTGACCTAAGTTGGTAGTCAGTCTGTTGTCTACCACGTGACCTAAGTTGGTAGTCAGTCTGTTGTCTACAACGTGACCTAAGTTGGTAGTCAGTCTGCTGTCTACCATGTGACCTAAGTTGGTAGTCAGTCTGCTGTCTACCACGTGACCTAAGTTGGTAGTCAGTCTGTTGTCTACAACGTGACCTAAGTTGGTAGTCAGTCTGTTGTCTACCACGTGACCTAAGTTGGTAGTCAGTCTGTTGTCTACCACGTGACCTAAGTTGGTAGTCAGTCTGCATGTGACCTAAGTTGGTAGTCAGTCTGCATGTGACCTAAGTTGGTAGTCAGTCTGTTGTCTACCACGTGACCTAAGTTGGTAGTCAGTCTGCATGTGACCTAAGTTGGTAGTCAGTCTGCATGTGACCTAAGTTGGTAGTCAGTCTGTTGTCTACCATGTGACCTAAGTTGGTAGTCAGTCTGCATGTGACCTAAGTTGGTAGTCAGTCTGCATGTGACCTAAGTTGGTAGTCAGTCTGCATGTGACCTAAGTTGGTAGTCAGTCTGTTGTCTACCATTTGACCTAAGTTGGTAGTCAGTCTGCATGTGACCTAAGTTGGTAGTCAGTCTGCATGTGACCTAAGTTGGTAGTCAGTCTGCATGTGACCTAAGTTGGTAGTCAGTCTGCATGTGACCTAAGTTGGTAGTCAGTCTGTTGTCTACCATGTGACCTAAGTTGGTAATCAGTCTGTTGTCTACCACGTGACCTAAGTTGGTAGTCAGTCTGCATGTGACCTAAGTTGGTAGTCAGTCTGTTGTCTACCACGTGACCTAAGTTGGTAGTCAGTCTGCATGTGACCTAAGTTGGTAGTCAGTCTGCATGTGACCTAAGTTGGTAGTCAGTCTGCATGTGACCTAAGTTGGTAGTCAGTCTGCATGTGACCTAAGTTGGTAGTCAGTCTGCTGTCTACCACGTGACCTAAGCTCAGTACCCAAACTACTCATTTACATGCTTAGTTCCCTGGAAGGAAGCGCAGATGTGGGGACCCCCTGGAAGGGACTAGAGATGTGGGGATCCATGTGGGGACCCTGGAAGGGACTAGAGATGTGGGGATCCATGTGGGGACCCCTGGAAGGGACTAGAGATGTGGGGATCCATGTGGGGGACCCCTGGAAGGGACTAGAGATGTGGGGATCCATGTGGGGACCCCTGGAAGGGACTAGAGATGTGGGGATCCATGTGGGGACCCCTGGAAGGGACTAGAGATGTGGGGATCCATGTGGGGGACCCCTGGAAGGGACTAGAGATGTGGGGATCCATGTGGGGACCCCTGGAAGGGACTAGAGATGTGGGGATCCATGTGGGGGACCCCTGGAAGGGACTAGAGATGTGGGGGTCCATGTGGGGGACCCCTGGAAGGGACTAGAGATGTGGGGATCCATGTGGGGGACCCCTGGAACGGACTAGAGATGTGGGGATCCATGTGGGGGACCCCTGGAAGGGACTAGAGATGTGGGGATCCATGTGGGGGACCCCTGGAAGGGACTAGAGATGTGGGGATCCATGTGGGGGACCCCTGGAAGCGACTAGAGATGTGGGGATCCATGTGGGGGACCCCTGGAAGGGACTAGAGATGTGGGGGTCCATGTGGGGGACCCTGGAAGGGACTAGAGATGTGGGGGTCCATGTGGGGGACCCCCTGGAAGGGACTAGAGATGTGGGGATCCATGTGGGGACCCCCTGGAAGGGACTAGAGATGTGGGGGTCCATGTGGGGACCCCTGGAAGGGACTAGAGATGTGGGGTATGGGGTGCAGAAGAATGTGAGAGTCCATGTGGGCCAGCAGGGATCATCTTCATGGACACCATTTCTATTTGGCACACTTCACCTCACACTGGATTATTTGATCTGACAGTCAATTATTTGATCTGAGAGTGGATTATGGTTGGATGGCGACCATTCTGGGTTCATCCATCAGAGTGTTGGCACTGGTGGTCCTGTCAACACAAGTGGGAGGCAGTGAGGTGACATGTGACATGTGACATGTGACATGTGACATGTGACATGTGACATGTGACACGTGACATGTGACATGTGACACGTGACATGTGAAACGGGACATGTGACATGTGACATGTGACATGTGACACGTGACATGTGACATGTGACATGTGACATGTGAAACGGGACATGTGACATGTGACACGTGATACGTGACATGTGACATGTGACACGTGATACGTGACATGTGACATGTGACACGTGACATGTGACACGTGACATGTGACACGTGACATGTGACATGTGACATGTGACACGTGACATGTGACACGTGACATGTGACACGTGACATGTGACACGTGATACGTGACATGTGACACGTGACATGTGACACGTGACACATGACATGTGACACGTGACATGTGACACGTGACATGTGACACGTGATACATGACATGTGACACGTGACATGTGACATGTGACACGTGACATGTGACATGTGACATGTGACACGTGACATGTGAAACGGGACATGTGACATGTGACATGTGACATGTGACACGTGACATGTGAAACGGGACATGTGACATGTGACACGTGATATGTGACATGTGACATGTGACACGTGATACGTGACATGTGACATGTGACATGTGACACGTGACATGTGACACGTGACACGTGACATGTGACACGTGACATGTGACATGTGACATGTGACACGTCACATGTGACACGTGACATGTGACGTGACACGTGACATGTGACATGTGACACGTGACATGTGACACGTGACATGTGACACGTGACATGTGACACGTGATACGTGACATGTGACACGTGACATGTGACACGTGATACATGACATGTGACACGTGACATGTGACACGTGACATGGTGTTTCAGTCACCTACCTCATTGAGTCCTCTGGAGAAGTTGGTGCGTGCGTACAGAAGCGCCGCAATGTCGTGATGGCCCGTCTCCATGGCGATGGACAAGGCGGTGCTCTGGTCCTGGTGTGGCACACAACACAATCATGATGACCACACCCTTATGTATCCAAAGTGGGCGTGGCACACAACACAATCATGATGACCACACCCTTATGTATCCAAAGTGGGCGTGGCACACAACACAATCATGATGACCACACCCTTATGTATCCAAAGTGGGCGTGGCACACAACACAATCATGATGACCACACCCTTATGTATCCAAAGTGGGCGTGGCACACAACACAATCATGATGACCACACTCTTATGTATCCAAAGTGGGCGTGGCACACAACACAACCATGATGAGTGTGCACGCTGGTATGATAAGCAAAGTGGGCGTGGCTATTGACTCACGCTGTCCTGCAGCAGGGGGTCACAGTCGGGCTGGTCCAGCAGCAACTTGACCATGGCGGTGTGTCCGTGCTCGCTGGCACACATCAGCGCCGTGGAGCCCTCGTCGTCCTGAAGGTTGACCTTTGCCCCGCGGGCCAGGAGGGCTCGCACCATGTCCACACGGCTGTGACTGACCGCCAGCATCAGCGCCGTCTGACCAGCCTGGACACAACATTTGTAGACATCTTTGACGTCCAATACACAAGTTGAAGTTACATTAATACAATTCTTTTATTTGACTTTATTGTCTGTTTATTTGGATTTTAGCTATTTTTAAATCATAACAATAATATATATATATATATATATATATATATATATATATATATATATATATATATTATATCCAAATTACAATAATTATTTATACATTTTATTATTTTTTATTTTTGGTTGAATTTATTGTATTCTACTTTATTATTGCATTTATTTTTAAGTTAGAAACATTATATATATTTATTCTATTATATTTAGTTAAAATTAAATACATCAAAAGAAATTCAGTTGAGTTTATGTTTTATTTTAGTTTAGTTTAATTTAATAATTAAAAAAAACCCTCTTCTGATTCTGATTTAGTCTATTTTTTTAAATAATTTTTAAAATTTTATTTGCATTCATACATAACACGAAAGAGACACCCTCAGGGGCGCCCGAGAGAGAGAGAGAGAGAGAGAGAGAGAGAGAGAGGGGGCGGGGGTGTAGAATGAGATTTCCTGGTAAGGACCCCTGCAATTGGACAATTGACTACGAGTGCAGTCTGCAACTGTGGCAAAGTCTGCAAAAACTGGTCTAAAGATACCTCAGAGCAAAATGGGCTGCCTAAGGAAACCCTCGGCACAACGCACAGTGCCAGGACCCTGTACGTCACCTGAAGAGATGGAGGAGGATCCAGGCCCGGACACTCCCCAGGGTGCCCAGAACCTCCAAGCACCACCACCGGTGCAACCCCAAAGCAGAGCATCAGAGCATAGTGGTATATTGCAGCGGGCCACAATATCCCACCATGATCCGACAAGGAGTCAGAGTGGCAACAGTTTGAAGATGCTAATGCAGCCCTGGATGCAACAGCCAAGGGTGATGTGGTCCAGAGGCTCAAGACAATGAGCACATTCATAATAAGCATTGCATCAGACAGGTTTGGCATGGAGGAACAACTGCAGCACCAATTCCAAACCGGCCAGAAACCAAGATTTCCCAACTCAGACAAGAACTGAGAGTCCTCAGGAGCCAGTACAGGAAGGCGAGCGACGATGAGAAGGCAGCCTTGGCAGAACTGAGGGGTGTGGTAAGGGATAGGCTACTCACCCTGCGAAGTGTGCCCAGTGACACAGGAAGAGAGGCAAGCACAGGGCCTTAAGGGATCGGCTACTCACCCTGCGGTGTGCCAAGTGACACAGGAAGAGAGGCAAGCACAGTGCCTTAAGGGATAGGCTACTCACCCTGCGAAGTGCCCAGTGACACAGGAAGAGAGGCAAGCACAGTGCCTTAAGGGATCGGCTACTCACCCTGCGACGTGCCCAGTGACACAGGAAGAGAGGCAAGCACAGGGCCTTAAGGGATCGGCTACTCACCCTGCGGTGTGCCAAGTGACACAGGAAGAGAGGCAAGCACAGTGCCTTAAGGGATCGGCTACTCACCCTGCGACGTGCCCAGTGACACAGGAAGAGAGGCAAGCACAGGGCCTTAAGGGATCGGCTACTCACCCTGCGGTGTGCCAAGTGACACAGGAAGAGAGGCAAGCACAGTGCCTTAAGGGATAGGCTACTCACCCTGCGACGTGCCCAGTGACACAGGAAGAGAGGCAAGCACAGTGCCTTAAGGGATCGGCTACTCACCCTGCGGCGTGCCCAGTGACACAGGAAGAGAGGCAAGCACAGGGCCTTAAGGGATCGGCTACTCACCCTGCGGTGTGCCAAGTGACACAGGAAGAGAGGCAAGCACAGTGCCTTAAGGGATCGTCTACTCACCCTGCGACGTGCCCAGTGACACAGGAAGAGAGGCAAGCACAGGGCCTTAAGGGATCGGCTACTCACCCTGCGGTGTGCCAAGTGACACAGGAAGAGAGGCAAGCACAGTGCCTTAAGGGATCGGCTACTCACCCTGCGACGTGCCCAGTGACACAGGAAGAGAGGCAAGCACAGGGCCTTAAGGGATCGGCTACTCACCCTGCGGTGTGCCAAGTGACACAGGAAGAGAGGCAAGCACAGTGCCTTAAGGGATAGGCTACTCACCCTGCGACGTGCCCAGTGACACAGGAAGAGAGGCAAGCACAGTGCCTTAAGGGATCGGCTACTCACCCTGCGGCGTGCCCAGTGACACAGGAAGAGAGGCAAGCACAGGGCCTTAAGGGATCGGCTACTCACCCTGCGGTGTGCCAAGTGACACAGGAAGAGAGGCAAGCACAGTGCCTTAAGGGATCGGCTACTCACCCTGCGACGTGCCCAGTGACACAGGAAGAGAGGCACGCACAGTGCCTTAAGGGATAGGCTACTCACCCTGCGACGTGCCCAGTGACACAGGAAGAGAGGCAAGCACAGTGCCTTAAGGGATCGGCTACTCACCCTGCGGCGTGCCCAGTGACACAGGAAGAGAGGCAAGCACAGGGCCTTAAGGGATCGGCTACTCACCCTGCGGTGTGCCAAGTGACACAGGAAGAGAGGCAAGCACAGTGCCTTAAGGGATCGGCTACTCACCCTGCGACGTGCCCAGTGACACAGGAAGAGAGGCAAGCACAGGGCCTTAAGGGATCGGCTACTCACCCTGCGGTGTGCCAAGTGACACAGGAAGAGAGGCAAGCACAGTGCCTTAAGGGATCGGCTACTCACCCTGCGACGTGCCCAGTGACACAGGAAGAGAGGCAAGCACAGGGCCTTAAGGGATCGGCTACTCACCCTGCGGTGTGCCAAGTGACACAGGAAGAGAGGCAAGCACAGTGCCTTAAGGGATAGGCTACTCACCCTGCGACGTGCCCAGTGACACAGGAAGAGAGGCAAGCACAGTGCCTTAAGGGATCGGCTACTCACCCTGCGGCGTGCCCAGTGACACAGGAAGAGAGGCAAGCACAGGGCCTTAAGGGATCGGCTACTCACCCTGCGGTGTGCCAAGTGACACAGGAAGAGAGGCAAGCACAGTGCCTTAAGGGATCGGCTACTCACCCTGCGACGTGCCCAGTGACACAGGAAGAGAGGCACGCACAGTGCCTTAAGGGATAGGCTACTCACCCTGCGACGTGCCCAGTGACACAGGAAGAGAGGCAAGCACAGTGCCTTAAGGGATAGGCTACTCACCCTGCGACGTGGCCAGTGACACAGGAAGAGAGGCACGCACAGTGCCTTAAGGGATCGGCTACTCACCCTGCGACGTGCCCAGTGACACAGGAAGAGAGGCAAGCACAGGGCCTTAAGGGATCGGCTACTCACCCTGCGACGTGCCCAGTGACACAGGAAGAGAGGCAAGCACAGTGCCTTAAGGGATAGGCTACTCACCCTGCGACGTGCCCAGTGACACAGGAAGAGAGGCAAGCACAGGGCCTTAAGGGATCGGCTACTCACCCTGCGGTGTGCCAAGTGACACAGGAAGAGAGGCAAGCACAGTGCCTTAAGGGATAGGCTACTCACCCTGCGACGTGCCCAGTGACACAGGAAGAGAGGCAAGCACAGTGCCTTAAGGGATCGGCTACTCACCCTGCGACGTGCCCAGTGACACAGGAAGAGAGGCAAGCACAGTGCCTTAAGGGATCGGCTACTCACCCTGCGACGTGCCCAGTGACACAGGAAGAGAGGCAAGCACAGTGCCTTAAGGGATCGGCTACTCACCCTGCGACGTGCCCAGTGACACAGGAAGAGAGGCAAGCACAGGGCCTACATTGCAAATCCATTTGGATTCACAGGGAAGCTGCTGGGAGAGAAGTGCAGTAGTCAGCTCTCATGTCAGGAGGACATCAACCTCCACATCAAGAACACCTACAGCGACGGCATGAGACAGCGAGACCTCGGCCACTGTGCAGCCCTCACATGCCCACTAGAACCCTGCACCCTGTTTGGCATCAGTGAACCCAACCTGAAGGAAGTTAAGGAGGTAATCAAGTCTGCCAGAACAACATCAGCACCAGGCCCAAGTGGAGATCCATTCAAGGTCTTCAAACAGTGTCCCCGCCTGTTAGAGGTGCTGACACAGCACCAGACTTCTGAAGATACTTTCTCATCAGCAGAATCTCTGTAGAGCAGGACTTCCCTGGCCCAGGAAACCTTCAACTCCTCTGCCAGACTACTAAAAGGAAGCTGCAGCTTGGTGTTGTGCCCAAACAAAGCAATGCAGTTCAGGCTCCGTGGCAGACCCAGCCACCTGCGCAAGGGACAAGCTGATCGTCCTCTCAAAAACCTCCACGATGGTCATTGGGAATTCGTACATCAGCAGCGACCGGAGGAGACGAGGCAGGATGCCATGCTGATATATCCAGGCCTTCAACTTCCCAGGAAGTCCTGACTTGTCCACAGCTGAGAGCCACATGTTGAGGTTATCGCTGGTAGCTTGACATGCAGCGATATCCTTCAGATCGCTAGTGAAGCTTCCCCAGGCTCTTCTCTGGCTTTTCTGACACAGATGGAATTTGAGTGTCTGCCGGACTGAAGCGAAAGTGGTCGATTACCTTTCCTTTCCTCAAGACCAAGGACCTGGACTTAGCAAGTTTGAAGCTCTTTCTCGCCCAACTAATGAGTCGATCAAGGCCTGGAAAGAGCCATCTGCATCCAGGCACTGATGTTGTAGTTACCTTGAGATCATCCATGAATGCTCTAATCGGAGGTTGCTGGGTGCCAGATTTGGACAAAGGGCCTCTCAGCACTCTACTTCCACAGACTTCATGAGTATATTCATGGCCAGTGCAAACATGGACACAGACATGGTACAGCCTGTGATGATGACTCTCCAGACCATGCCAACCTGCTGTTGAAATGCCGGCGGTCAACCTCCAACTAAAGTTGTTGTGATAGTCCAGGATGAGATGCCAATCTTCTCTGGGATGTGGTATCTGCTCAGAGACAAGTCCACCAACTGCTGTGGAATTCATCCATAAGCATTGGCGAGGTCCAGCACAGTACTGCCAAGTTGCCCGTGCTCTCTCGTGCCTCTCGGTTCAGCTGTGTTACCATGCCAGGGTGTTACCATGCCACCGTGTTACCACGCCAGTGTGTTACCACGCCAGGATGTTACCACGCCAGTGTGTTAACACGCCAGTGTGTTACCACGCCAGTGTGTTACCATGCCACTGTGTTACCACGCCAGTGTGTTACCATGCCAGTGTGTTAACACGCCAGTGTGTTACCATGCCACTGTGTTACCACGCCAGTGTGTTACCATGCCACTGTGTTACCACGCCAGTGTGTTACCACGCCAGTGTGTTACCACGCCAGTGTGTTACCACGCCAGTGTGTTAACACGCCAGTGTGTTACCACGCCAGTGTGTTAACACGCCAGGATGTTACCACGCCAGTGTGTTACCACGCCAGTGTGTTAACACGCCAGGATGTTAACACGCCAGTGTGTTACCACGCCACTGTGTTACCACGCCAGTGTGTTACCACGCCACTGTGTTACCACGCCAGTGTGTTAACACGCCAGTGTGTTACCACGCCAGTGTGTTACCACGCCAGTGTGTTAACACGCCAGTGTGTTAACACGCCAGTGTGTTACCACGCCAGTGTGTTAACACGCCAGTGTGTTACCACGCCACTGTGTTACCACGCCAGTGTGTTACCACGCCACTGTGTTACCACGCCAGTGTGTTACCACGCCAGTGTGTTACCACGCCAGGATGTTACCATGCCACTGTGTTACCACGCCAGGATGTTACCACGCCACTGTGTTACCACGCCAGTGTGTTAACACGCCAGGATGTTAACACGCCAGTGTGTTACCACGCCACTGTGTTACCACGCCAGTGTGTTACCACGCCACTGTGTTACCACGCCAGTGTGTTAACACGCCAGTGTGTTACCACGCCAGTGTGTTACCACGCCAGTGTGTTAACACGCCAGTGTGTTACCACGCCAGTGTGTTACCACGCCAGTGTGTTAACACGCCAGTGTGTTACCACGCCACTGTGTTACCACGCCAGTGTGTTACCACGCCACTGTGTTACCACGCCAGTGTGTTACCACGCCAGGATGTTACCATGCCACTGTGTTACCACGCCAGGATGTTACCACGCCACTGTGTTACCACGCCAGTGTGTTAACACGCCAGGATGTTACCACGCCAGTGTGTTACCATGCCAGTGTGTTAACACGCCAGGATGTTACCATGCCACTGTGTTACCACGCCAGGATGTTACCACGCCACTGTTACCACGCCAGTGTGTTAACACGCCAGGATGTTACCACGCCAGTGTGTTACCATACCAGTGTGTTAACACGCCAGTGTGTTACCACGCCACTGTGTTACCACGCCAGTGTGTTACCACGCCACTGTGTTACCACGCCAGTGTGTTAACACGCCAGTGTGTTACCACGCCAGTGTGTTACCACGCCAGTGTGTTAACACGCCAGTGTGTTACCACGCCAGTGTGTTACCACGCCAGTGTGTTAACACGCCAGTGTGTTACCACGCCACTGTGTTACCACGCCAGTGTGTTACCACGCCACTGTGTTACCACGCCAGTGTGTTACCACGCCAGTGTGTTACCACGCCAGGATGTTACCATGCCACTGTGTTACCACGCCAGGATGTTACCACGCCACTGTGTTACCACGCCAGTGTGTTAACACGCCAGTGTGTTACCACGCCAGTGTGTTACCACGCCAGTGTGTTAACACGCCAGTGTGTTACCACGCCAGTGTGTTACCACGCCAGTGTGTTAACACGCCAGTGTGTTACCACGCCACTGTGTTACCACGCCAGTGTGTTACCACGCCACTGTGTTACCACGCCAGTGTGTTACCACGCCAGTGTGTTACCACGCCAGGATGTTACCATGCCACTGTGTTACCACGCCAGGATGTTACCACGCCACTGTGTTACCACGCCAGTGTGTTAACACGCCAGGATGTTAACACGCCAGTGTGTTACCACGCCACTGTGTTACCACGCCAGTGTGTTACCACGCCACTGTGTTACCACGCCAGTGTGTTAACACGCCAGTGTGTTACCACGCCAGTGTGTTACCACGCCAGTGTGTTAACACGCCAGTGTGTTACCACGCCAGTGTGTTACCACGCCAGTGTGTTACCACGCCACTGTGTTACCACGCCAGTGTGTTACCACGCCACTGTGTTACCACGCCAGTGTGTTACCACGCCAGGATGTTACCATGCCACTGTGTTACCACGCCAGGATGTTACCACGCCAGGATGTTACCACGCCAGTGTGTTACCACGCCACTGTGTTACCACGCCAGTGTGTTACCACGCCACTGTGTTACCACGCCAGTGTGTTAACACGCCAGGATGTTACCACGCCACTGTTACCACGCCAGTGTGTTAACACGCCAGGATGTTACCACGCCAGTGTGTTACCACGCCAGTGTGTTACCACGCCAGGATGTTACCACGCCAGTGTGTTACCATGCCAGTGTGTTAACACGCCAGGATGTTACCATGCCAGGATGTTTGATACACCCTTGAACTCCTGGGACTCGTCCTTTCTGCACCGAGGTGTCAATATAGGTGTTCTTCAGGAGAAATCCCACAAGGCGATTAGAAAGGATCTTGAAGACGGTCTTGCACTCAACTCTGAGGAGGGAGAATGTCCTGAACTGCTTCATGTTCCTTGCCTACGTCCACTGCTCTTTTCCAGACAACCCGGAAGATCTTCCAAAGATGCTATTATTATTATTATTATTATTATTATTATTATTATTATTATTATTATTATCATTAGACACCGCGATGAGGTGTCGACTTGTCCAGGGTGCATCCTGCCTTCTGTCCAATTGTAGCTGAGATAGGCTCCAGCAACCCCCGCGACCCCGAAGGGAATAAGCGGTAGAAAATGAATGGATGGATGGATATTACTGGACATGTAGAAATTAAAAACAGTGGAGGGGCTAACCACATATTGTCATTACAGATAATAACTAATACAGATAATAACTAATAGAGATAATAACTAATAGAGATAATAAGTATTAGAGATAATAAGTAAGTATAAGTTGATGTGTCAAGAGGTTTTTATACAACTTTGTATTGTCCTCCATGTTGACAAGGGAACAACTTGGCCTGTTATACACGCTGCTCACCACTAGAGGGTGCCAGAAGTCCTTTTCATCATCTACTTTCTACTTCATAAATATAAACAGAAGGATGATGTTGCTTAAACAAATGTTGGATTGAATTCCTTGTAATAGCAGTAAAGATCAAAGCAAGTTAAAAGCACTTCAGCATTAAAAGTATACACTTAAAAACCTCTTTCATTGCACAAATATGTACATGTTGTGTACTTCACACACACACACACTTATTGTGTGTGTGTGTGTGTGTTTTCTTGGTACACAGCAGTCACCACGTGTATTATATATAAATGAAATAATATATAGTATGTGTCAGAGGAGTTACTCACCTGGTTATAATCATGATATACAAACCCTGTTTCCATATGAGTTGGGAAATGGTGTTAGATGTAAATATAAACAGAATACAATGATTTGCAAATCCTTTTCAAGCCATATTCAGTTGAATATGCTACAAAGACAACATATTTCATGTTCAAACTCATAAACATTTTTTTTGTGCAAATAATCATGAACTTTAGAATTTGATGCCAGCAACACGTGACCAAGAAGTTGGGAAAGGTGGCAATAAATACTGATAACGTTGAGGAATGCTTATCAAACACTTATTTGGAACATCCCACAGGTGTGCAGGCTAATTGGGAACAGGTGGGTGCCATGATTGGCTATAAAAACAGCTTCCCAAACATCTTACCTGGAGAAATCACTCCACGTAAGCGGCATGGCCGGAAACCAACATTGAATGACCGTGACCTTCCATCCCTCAGACGGCACTGTATCAAAATCAGACATCAATCTCTAAAGGATATCACCACATGGGCTCAGGAACACTTCATAAAACCACTGTCAGTAACTACAGTTTGTCACTACATCTGTAAGTGCAAGTTAAAGATCTACTATGCAAAGCCAAAGCCATTTATCAACAACATCCAAAAACGCCGCCAGCTTGGCTAAGCCTGAGCTCATCTAAGATGGACTGATGCAAAGTGGAAAAGTGTTCTGTGGTCTGACGAGTCCACATTTCAAATTGTTTTTGGAAATATTTGACATTGTGTCATCCGGACCAAAGGGGAAGTGAACCATCCAGACTATTATCCACGCAAAGTGTAAAAGCCAGCATGTGTGATGGTATGGGGGTGTATTAGTGCCCAAGACATGGGTAACTTACACATGTGTGATGGTATGGGGGTGTATTAGTGCCCAAGGCATGGGTAACTTACACATGTGTGATGGTATGGGGGTGTATTAGTGCCCAAGACATGGGTAACTTACACATGTGTGATGGTATGGGGGTGTATTAGTGCCCAAGGCATGGGTAACTTACACATCTGTGATGGTATGGGGGTGTATTAGTGAACAAGACATGGGTAACTTACACATGTGTGATGGTATGGGGGTGTATTAGTGAACAAGACATGGGTAACTTACACATGTGTGATGGTATGGGGGTGATATAGTGAACAAGACATGGGTAACTTACACATGTGTGATGGTATGGGGGTGTATTAGTGAACAAGACATGGGTAACTTACACATGTGTGATGGTATGGGGGTGTATTAGTGAACAAGACATGGGTAACTTACACATGTGTGATGGTATGGGGGTGTATTAGTGAACAAGACATGGGTAACTTACACATGTGTGATGGTATGGGGGTGTATTAGTGAACAAGGCATGGGTAACTTACACATGTGTGATGGTATGGGGGTGTATTAGTGAACAAGACATGACTAACTTACACATGTGTGATGGTATGGGGGTGTATTAGTGAACAAGGCATGGGTAACTTACACATGTGTGATGGTATGGGGGTGATATAGTGAACAAGACATGGGTAACTTACACATGTGTGATGGTATGGGGGTGTATTAGTGAACAAGACATGGGTAACTTACACATGTGTGATGGTATGGGGGTGTATTAGTGCCCAAGACATGGGTAACTTACACATGTGTGATGGTATGGGGGTGTATTAGTGCCCAAGGCATGGGTAACTTACACATGTGTGATGGTATGGGGGTGTATTAGTGCCCAAGGCATGGGTAACTTACACATGTGTGATGGTATGGGGGTGTATTAGTGAACAAGACATGGGTAACTTACACATGTGTGATGGTATGGGGGTGTATTAGTGCCCAAGGCATGGGTAACTTACACATGTGTGATGGTATGGGGGTGTATTAGTGAACAAGACATGGGTAACTTACACATGTGTGATGGTATGGGGGTGTATTAGTGCCCAAGGCATGGGTAACTTACACATGTGTGATGGTATGGGGGTGTATTAGTGCCCAAGACATGGGTAACTTACACATCTGTGATGGTATGGGGGTGTATTAGTGAACAAGACATGACTAACTTACACATGTGTGATGGTATGGGGGTGTATTAGTGCCCAAGACATGGGTAACTTACACATGTGTGATGGTATGGGGGTGTATTAGTGAACAAGACATGGGTAACTTACACATGTGTGATGGTATGGGGGTGTATTAGTGAACAAGACATGGGTAACTTACACATGTGTGATGGTATGGGGGTGTATTAGTGCCCAAGACATGGGTAACTTACACATGTGTGATGGTATGGGGGTGTATTAGTGAACAAGACATGACTAACTTACACATGTGTGATGGTATGGGGGTGTATTAGTGAACAAGACATGACTAACTTACACATGTGTGATGGTATGGGGGTGTATTAGTGAACAAGACATGGGTAACTTACACATGTGTGATGGTATGGGGGTGTATTAGTGAACAAGACATGGGTAACTTACACATCTGTGATGGTATGGGGGTGTATTAGTGAACAAGGCATGGGTAACTTACACATGTGTGATGGTATGGGGGTGTATTAGTGAACAAGACATGGGTAACTTACACATGTGTGATGGTATGGGGGTGTATTAGTGAACAAGACATGACTAACTTACACATGTGTGATGGTATGGGGGTGTATTAGTGAACAAGACATGGGTAACTTACACATGTGTGATGGTATGGGGGTGTATTAGTGAACAAGACATGGGTAACTTACACATGTGTGATGGTATGGGGGTGTATTAGTGAACAAGACATGGGTAACTTACACATGTGTGATGGTATGGGGGTGTATTAGTGAACAAGACATGGGTAACTTACACATGTGTGATGGTATGGGGGTGTATTAGTGAACAAGACATGGGTAACTTACACATGTGTGATGGTATGGGGGTGTATTAGTGAACAAGACATGGGTAACTTACACATGTGTGATGGTATGGGGGTGTATTAGTGAACAAGACATGACTAACTTACACATGTGTGATGGTATGGGGGTGTATTAGTGAACAAGACATGGGTAACTTACACATGTGTGATGGTATGGGGGTGTATTAGTGAACAAGACATGACTAACTTACACATGTGTGATGGTATGGGGGTGTATTAGTGAACAAGACATGGGTAACTTACACATGTGTGATGGTATGGGGGTGTATTAGTGAACAAGACATGGGTAACTTACACATCTGTGATGGTATGGGGGTGTATTAGTGAACAAGGCATGGGTAACTTACACATGTGTGATGGTATGGGGGTGTATTAGTGAACAAGACATGGGTAACTTACACATGTGTGATGGTATGGGGGTGTATTAGTGAACAAGACATGACTAACTTACACATGTGTGATGGTATGGGGGTGTATTAGTGAACAAGACATGGGTAACTTACACATGTGTGATGGTATGGGGGTGTATTAGTGAACAAGACATGGGTAACTTACACATGTGTGATGGTATGGGGGTGTATTAGTGAACAAGACATGGGTAACTTACACATGTGTGATGGTATGGGGGTGTATTAGTGAACAAGACATGGGTAACTTACACATGTGTGATGGTATGGGGGTGTATTAGTGAACAAGACATGACTAACTTACACATGTGTGATGGTATGGGGGTGTATTAGTGCCCAAGACATGGGTAACTTACACATGTGTGATGGTATGGGGGTGTATTAGTGAACAAGACATGGGTAACTTACACATGTGTGATGGTATGGGGGTGTATTAGTGAACAAGACATGACTAACTTACACATGTGTGATGGTATGGGGGTGTATTAGTGAACAAGACATGACTAACTTACACATGTGTGATGGTATGGGGGTGTATTAGTGAACAAGACATGACTAACTTACACATGTGTGATGGTATGGGGGTGTATTAGTGAACAAGACATGGGTAACTTACACATGTGTGATGGTATGGGGGTGTATTAGTGAACAAGACATGGGTAACTTACACATGTGTGATGGTATGGGGGTGTATTAGTGGCCAAGGCATGGGTAACTTACACATGTGTGATGGTATGGGGGTGTATTAGTGCCCAAGGCATGGGTAACTTACACATGTGTGATGGTATGGGGGTGTATTAGTGAACAAGACATGGGTAACTTACACATGTGTGATGGTATGGGGGTGTATTAGTGGCCAAGGCATGGGTAACTTACACATGTGTGATGGTATGGGGGTGTATTAGTGCCCAAGGCATGGGTAACTTACACATGTGTGATGGTATGGGGGTGTATTAGTGCCCAAGACATGACTAACTTACACATGTGTGATGGTATGGGGGTGTATTAGTGGCCAAGACATGGGTAACTTACACATGTGTGATGGTATGGGGGTGTATTAGTGAACAAGACATGGGTAACTTACACATGTGTGATGGTATGGGGGTGCATTAGTGCCCAAGGCATGGGTAACTTACACATGTGTGATGGTATGGGGGTGTATTAGTGAACAAGACATGACTAACTTACACATGTGTGATGGTATGGGGGTGTATTAGTGAACAAGACATGGGTAACTTACACATGTGTGATGGTATGGGGGTGTATTAGTGAACAAGACATGGGTAACTTACACATGTGTGATGGTATGGGGGTGTATTAGTGAACAAGACATGACTAACTTACACATGTGTGATGGTATGGGGGTGTATTAGTGAACAAGACATGACTAACTTACACATGTGTGATGGTATGGGGGTGTATTAGTGAACAAGACATGACTAACTTACACATGTGTGATGGTATGGGGGTGTATTAGTGAACAAGACATGACTAACTTACACATGTGTGATGGTATGGGGGTGTATTAGTGAACAAGGCATGGGTAACTTACACATGTGTGATGGTATGGGGGTGTATTAGTGAACAAGACATGACTAACTTACACATGTGTGATGGTATGGGGGTGTATTAGTGAACAAGACATGGGTAACTTACACATGTGTGATGGTATGGGGGTGTATTAGTGCCCAAGGCATGGGTAACTTACACATCTGTGAAGGCACCATTAATGCTGAAAGGTACATACAGCTTTTGGAACAACATATGCTGCCATCTAAGCGCTGTCTTTTTCATGGACGCCCCTGCTTATTTCAGCAAGACAAGTGTTACAACAGCGTGGCTTCGTAGTAAAAGAGTGCGGGTACTTTCCTGGCCCGCCTGCAGTCCAGACCTGTCTCCCATGGAAAATGTGTGGTGCATTATGAAGCGTAAAATACGACAGCGGAGACCCCGGACTGTTGAAGGACTGAAGCTCTACATAAAACAAGAATGGGAAAGAATTCCACTTTCAAAGCTTCAACAATTAGTTTCCTCAGTTCCCAAACGTTTATTGAGTGTTGTTAAAAGAAAAGGTGATGTAACACAGTGGTGAACATGCCCTTTCCCAACTACTTTGGCACGTGTTGCAGCAATGAAATTCTAAAGTTAATTATTATTTGCAAACTACTTATTTTTTTTCAGTTTGAACATGAAATATGTTGTCTTTGTAGCATATTCAACTGAATATGGCTTGAAAAGGATTTGCAAATCATTGTATTCTGTTTATATTTACATCTAACACCATTTACCATGATGATGTATATGATACACACACATATGTGATGATGTATATGATACACACACATATTGATGATGTATATGATACACACATATGTGATGATGTATATGATACACACATATGTGATGATGTATATGATACACACACATATGTGGATGATGTATATGATACACACATATGTGATGATGTATATGATACACACACATATGTGGATGATGTATATGATGTACACATGAAAGAAGTTAGTCACCTGGCTAGCTTTAGCGTTGACGTCTCCTCTGTCAAAGAGATGTTCCACCACCTTCATGTCCTTCATGTCTTCTACTTCTTGTGTGGAGGCCAGCATGATGGATGTGTAGCCTGCCTTGTTGTGTGTGTTCATCTCACACACCTCTGCACAACAACACACAACTGTGCTGCATGAGCGTACAAACACAAGTTGTGCGTGCACACAAGTACACAACTATGCTGCACGAGCGTACAAACACAAGTTGTGCGTGCACACAAGTACACAACTATGCTACATAAGCGTACAAACACAAGTTGTGTGTCCACACAAGTAGACAACTATGCTGCATGAGCGTACAAACACAAGTTGTGCGTGCACACAAGTACACAACTATGCTGCATGAGTGTACAAACACAAGTTGTGCGTGCACACAAGTACACAACTATGCTGCACGAGCGTACAAACACAAGTTGTGTGTGCACACAAGTAGACAACTATGCTACATAAGCGTACAAACACAAGTTGTGTGTGCACACAAGTACACAACTATGCTGCATGAGCGTACAAACACAAGTTGTGCGTGCACACAAGTACACAACTATGCTGCATGAGTGTACAAACACAAGTTGTGCGTGCACACAAGTACACAACTATGCTGCACGAGCGTACAAACACAAGTTGTGCGTGCACACAAGTAGACAACTATGCTACATAAGCGTACAAACACAAGTTGTGTGTGCACACAAGTAGACAACTATGCTACATAAGCGTACAAACACAAGTTGTGTGTCCACACAAGTAGACAACTATGCTGCATGAGCGTACAAACACAAGTTGTGCGTGCACACAAGTACACAACTATGCTGCATGAGTGTACAAACACAAGTTGTGCGTGCACACAAGTACACAACTATGCTGCACGAGCGTACAAACACAAGTTGTGCGTGCACACAAGTAGACAACTATGCTACATAAGCGTACAAACACAAGTTGTGTGTGCACACAAGTACACAACTATGCTGCATGAGCGTACAAACACAAGTTGTGCGTGCACACAAGTACACAACTATGCTGCATGAGTGTACAAACACAAGTTGTGCGTGCACACAAGTACACAACTATGCTGCACGAGCGTACAAACACAAGTTGTGCGTGCACACAAGTAGACAACTATGCTACATAAGCGTACAAACACAAGTTGTGTGTGCACACAAGTACACAACTATGCTGCATGAGCGTACAAACACAAGTTGTGCGTGCACACAAGTGCACAACTATGCTGCATGAGCGTACAAACACAAGTTGTGTGTCCACACAAGTAGACAACTATGCTGCATGAGCGTACAAACACAAGTTGTGCGTGCACACAAGTACACAACTATGCTGCATGAGTGTACAAACACAAGTTGTGCGTGCACACAAGTACACAACTATGCTGCACGAGCGTACAAACACAAGTTGTGCGTGCACACAAGTAGACAACTATGCTACATAATCGTACAAACACAAGTTGTGTGTGCACACAAGTACACAACTATGCTGCATGAGCGTACAAACACAAGTTGTGCGTGCACACAAGTGCACAACTATGCTGCATGAGCGTACAAACACAAGTTGTGTGTCCACACAAGTAGACAACTATGCTGCATGAGCGTACAAACACAAGTTGTGCGTGCACACAAGTACACAACTATGCTGCATGAGCGTACAAACACAAGTTGTGCGTGCACACAAGTACACAACTATGCTGCACGAGCGTACAAACACAAGTTGTGCGTGCACACAAGTAGACAACTATGCTGCATGAGCGTACAAACACAAGTTGTGCGTGCACACAAGTAGACAACTATGCTACATAAGCGTACAAACACAAGTTGTGTGTGCACACAAGTACACAACTATGCTGCATGAGCGTACAAACACAAGTTGTGCGTGCACACAAGTAGACAACTATGCTGCATGAGCGTACAAACACAAGTTGTGTGTCCACACAAGTAGACAACTATGCTGCATGAGCGTACAAACACAAGTTGTGCGTGCACACAAGTACACAACTATGCTGCATGAGTGTACAAACACAAGTTGTGCGTGCACACAAGTACACAACTATGCTGCACGAGCGTACAAACACAAGTTGTGCGTGCACACAAGTACACAACTATGCTGCATGAGTGTACAAACACAAGTTGTGCGTGCACACAAGTACACAACTATGCTGCACGAGCGTACAAACACAAGTTGTGCGTGCACACAAGTAGACAACTATGCTACATAAGCGTACAAACACAAGTTGTGTGTGCACACAAGTAGACAACTATGCTACATAAGCGTACAAACACAAGTTGTGTGTCCACACAAGTAGACAACTATGCTGCATGAGCGTACAAACACAAGTTGTGCGTGCACACAAGTACACAACTATGCTGCATGAGTGTACAAACACAAGTTGTGCGTGCACACAAGTACACAACTATGCTGCACGAGCGTACAAACACAAGTTGTGCGTGCACACAAGTAGACAACTATGCTACATAAGCGTACAAACACAAGTTGTGTGTGCACACAAGTACACAACTATGCTGCATGAGCGTACAAACACAAGTTGTGCGTGCACACAAGTACACAACTATGCTGCATGAGTGTACAAACACAAGTTGTGCGTGCACACAAGTACACAACTATGCTGCACGAGCGTACAAACACAAGTTGTGCGTGCACACAAGTAGACAACTATGCTACATAAGCGTACAAACACAAGTTGTGTGTGCACACAAGTACACAACTATGCTGCATGAGCGTACAAACACAAGTTGTGCGTGCACACAAGTGCACAACTATGCTGCATGAGCGTACAAACACAAGTTGTGTGTCCACACAAGTAGACAACTATGCTGCATGAGCGTACAAACACAAGTTGTGCGTGCACACAAGTACACAACTATGCTGCATGAGTGTACAAACACAAGTTGTGCGTGCACACAAGTACACAACTATGCTGCACGAGCGTACAAACACAAGTTGTGCGTGCACACAAGTAGACAACTATGCTACATAATCGTACAAACACAAGTTGTGTGTGCACACAAGTACACAACTATGCTGCATGAGCGTACAAACACAAGTTGTGCGTGCACACAAGTGCACAACTATGCTGCATGAGCGTACAAACACAAGTTGTGTGTCCACACAAGTAGACAACTATGCTGCATGAGCGTACAAACACAAGTTGTGCGTGCACACAAGTACACAACTATGCTGCATGAGCGTACAAACACAAGTTGTGCGTGCACACAAGTACACAACTATGCTGCACGAGCGTACAAACACAAGTTGTGCGTGCACACAAGTAGACAACTATGCTGCATGAGCGTACAAACACAAGTTGTGCGTGCACACAAGTAGACAACTATGCTACATAAGCGTACAAACACAAGTTGTGTGTGCACACAAGTACACAACTATGCTGCATGAGCGTACAAACACAAGTTGTGCGTGCACACAAGTAGACAACTATGCTGCATGAGCGTACAAACACAAGTTGTGTGTCCACACAAGTAGACAACTATGCTGCATGAGCGTACAAACACAAGTTGTGCGTGCACACAAGTACACAACTATGCTGCATGAGTGTACAAACACAAGTTGTGCGTGCACACAAGTACACAACTATGCTGCACGAGCGTACAAACACAAGTTGTGCGTGCACACAAGTACACAACTATGCTGCATGAGGGTACAAACACAAGTTGTGCGTGCACACAAGTACACAACTATGCTGCACGAGCGTACAAACACAAGTTTTGCGTGCACACAAGTACACAACTATGCTGCATGAGGGTACAAACACAAGTTGTGCGTGCACACAAGTAGACAACTATGCTACATAAGCGTACAAACACAAGTTGTGTGTGCACACAAGTACACAACTATGCTGCATGAGCGTACAAACACAAGTTGTGCGTGCACACAAGTACACAACTATGCTGCACGAGCGTACAAACACAAGTTGTGCGTGCACACAAGTACACAACTATGCTGCATGAGCGTACAAACACAAGTTGTGCGTGCACACAAGTACACAACTATGCTGCACGAGCGTACAAACACAAGTTGTGCGTGCACACAAGTACACAACTATGCTGCATGAGCGTACAAACACAAGTTGTGCGTGCACACAAGTAGACAACTATGCTGCATGAGCGTACAAACACAAGTTGTGCGTGCACACAAGTAGACAACTATGCTGCACGAGCGTACAAACACAAGTTGTGCGTGCACACAAGTACACAACTATGCTGCATGAGCGTACAAACACAAGTTGTGCGTGCACACAAGTACACAACTATGCTGCATGAGCGTACAAACACAAGTTGTGCGTGCACACAAGTACACAACTATGCTGCATGAGCGTACAAACACAAGTTGTGCGTGCACACAAGTACACAACTATGCTGCACGAGCGTACAAACACAAGTTGTGCGTGCACACAAGTACACAACTATGCTGCATGAGCGTACAAACACAAGTTGTGCGTGCACACAAGTACACAACTATGCTGCATGAGCGTACAAACACAAGTTGTGTGTGCACACAAGTACACAACTATGCTGCATGAGCGTACAAACACAAGTTGTGCGTGCACACAAGTACACAACTATGCTGCATGAGCCTACCTCCCTCCAGCAACTTGTGCACCACCTGGAAGTTGGCGTGTGAGACGCTGTAGTGCAGAGTTGTGTTGCCGTTGCTGTCGGCCATGTTGACCACAAGACGCAGCAGCCGGTCAGAGATCATCCTCAAGTTGGACATGAAGTCTTCTACCAAGTCTGCACTCGCACACTTGCCACTGGACACTGACATCCACTCCTCCTGAACCTCACGCTGCAACACACACACACACACACACACACACACACACACACACACACACACACACATGAGTCAATGTTACAACTTCATCTTATTAATGAGTGAACTGGCACTGGTACTATAATATTGGTATCTGGACAACCCTGGTGTATATAAATATAGTTCATATTTTATATTTATATTTTATTTCTGAAATATAAGAATGGATTTCAAATTGGGATGAATGGGCGTAAGGGACAAGCGGTAGAAAACGGATGGCTGGGTAAAACGGGTGGAAAGGGGACTATGGGTGTTATTTCATGTGAAGAGGGCTCCAATAATGTTCTAGGAAGTATTTGTCTCTGTGGGTGGAGGTGGGCGGCCAACATGCAAACAAATAGCAGATGTCAGCTCAGGTGTAGATCAAGGGTGTCCTAACTTTCTGACTTGGGAGCACAAAGTCTTACAGTCTACTCTGCTTTCTTGTATTATATCCAAATACATGTCCTGCTGACTACATCTTGTACTCATAGAACTCATATACCAGCAATAGAAGGGATATACCAGTAATAGAAGGGATATACCATTAATAGAAGGGATATACCAGTAATAGAAGGGATATACCATTAATAGAAGGGATATACCAGTAATAGAAGGGATATACCATTAATAGAATGCATATACCAGTAATAGAAGGGATATACCAGTAATAGAAGGGATATACCATTAATAGAAGGGATATACCAGTAATAGAAGGGATATACCATTAATAGAATGCATATACCAGTAATAGAAGGGATATACCATTAATAGAATGCATATATCAGTAATAGAAGGGATATACCAGTAATAGAAGGGATATACCATTAATAGAATGCATATATCAGTAATAGAAGGGATATACCAGTAATAGAAGGGATATACCATTAATAGAAGGGATATACCAGTAATAGAAGGGATATACCATTAATAGAAGGGATATACCAGTAATAGAAGGGATATACCATTAATAGAATGCATATATCAGTAATAGAAGGAATATATTATTAATAGAATGGATATATAATTGGATAATAAGAGTGTGAGAGTGTAAGCTGCTTAGAGAAGCAGCGTGCAGCAAACATGTTTACTACGTGTGGAGAGTGTCTGAGGTTTGTCCCATCATGCACTCTAATGGATTTCAATCGCTGTCATTCTGACTTTTTTATGGGGCTTGGACATTTTTCATAATATCCACAAAGTTCAGTGAGCACCTTTATGTTAGTTGCATTTTTATGTATTTCTTTTTTTTGCACCATGACTAGGGAAGGTTGTTTGGGTTGTGTCATATAAGTAAATGCTGTGCTGTGAAGGTTAGTTACTCACATTGTCAGCAAGGTGGCAGCAGATCAGTAGCATTCTAAAAGCTGCGGTGTATTTCAAACAAATTTGTAGTTTATCGGCATGATGTTTTAATTGAAGTCAAAATCCAAACAGTTGTTCTTTGTCTTATTTTGAAACATTTCCTGAACATTCCATGAAGATCCACCCAGAACTTGTTGAGTTACGTTGCTACCTGACTTTGTGAGTGACTCCTACACCAGGTAACAATTACAGCGCTATTATGCATACAAATAATCGTGATAATAATAATAATTATATTTGTTTAAAAAAAATGAGTACATTTAAAGGATTATTTTGTTATTGAAATGTTGAGTCATTGAAGTGAAAATGAAAAAAGTATTGTGTTAAAATACAATAACTGTGTTGTGTTTCAATGACATCAAGCACGCCTACATTTGTATTTGTGGAATATTTACTTGGAATTGTTTGAATGACATCAGCAAACATTCTGAAAGTCAGCATTTGTCTGCTCACCAACTCTCTGCTGGGTAAACGCTTGCCCTCATTCAGGTGTGTCTTGAGGGTGTGGCACGCTGACAGCATGCCCTCTGAGAACTTGTACCTTTACACACACACACACACACACACACACACACACACACACACGGTGGTCAAAGTGGCGAGTCGCGACATAAGAAGGGGCGCCCAAAAGCCCAGAATACCTTTTGGTGATTTGGGACTTTGGGGAGCCTTTGGTTGCCTTAGTGGTGGCGCTCTTGAGCCGTCTGGGCGGTGCCACATCCTGAGGAGACTTCCTGATTGGCCCTCGCTCCGCCTCCTTTTTGTCACGTGACACAGGGTTCAACCTTTTTGCCAGAAACAGAATGATTACGAGGAGATGAAGTAAAGATTGTGTGTGAACGCTCAACTGAAATAAGATGAATGTAGAAATGGTTTGAATGTTGAAGAGCTGATGCTAAGCTAACATGCTATTGGAATGTAGAAATGGTTTGAAAGTTGAATAGCTGATGCTAAGCTAACATGCTATTGGAATGTAGAAATGGTTTGAAAGTTGAAGGAGTTTTAAGGTATAATCTTGTCAGGGAGGTGAAGAGCAGAAGCTGTGCTGAATGCTAAATGTAGCTACAGTTAAGAGTTAGCATACAGTTAAGAGTTAGCATACTTCAAGACGTTACAAAGAATTTATGGGTTTTGGCCGTAAATATATTACATTAGCGTCAATGTGAGCATAACAAGTTAGCATGCTAACAAGGAAGCAAATAGCACTCTTCTAACATGGCGTCAAGGAACAAAATTCGTAATTATTAGGTTAAAACGTAGAAAATTAGCTAAAATGCTAGCATGCTAACATTTTATGCTAACTTTAGCAGCGTACCTATAATCTGGCGGCCTGAAGCAAAATCTATGATTATTAGGTTGAACTTACAAAATTAGCTAAAAATGCAAGCTTAAAATATTAGCATATTAACATTAGCATGCAAACAGGGGAAAAAGTAGTACACTTCTAAGATGGAGCCAAGTCATACAATCCATGACTGTTAGGTCCTAAAGTATCCTAAAGTATGCTAACAGGGGAACAGCTAGCATGTTTTTCAGATGGCACCAAGTAACAAAGTCCATGATTATTCAGTTAAAAAGTACAGAATTAGCCAAATGTTAGCATTTTAACATTAGCATGCTTACAGGGAATCAGCTTGCATAAAAATCAGACGATATCAAGTAACCAAATCCTTGCTTAGTAGTTTCAAAACCAGAC
>NC_084618.1:67624409-67704409 GCF_033978795.1 Nerophis ophidion
AGTATGTAAGTAGAACATGTACAACAGTAGAAGATGTATGTGAGTATGTAAGTAGAAGATGTATGTGAGTATGTAAGTAGAAGATGTATGTGAGTATGTAAGTAGAACATGTACAACAGTAGAAGATGTATGTGAGTATGTAAGTAGAAGATGTATGTAAGTATGTAAGTAGAACATGTACAACAGTAGATGTATGTATGTGAGTATATAAGTAGAAGATGTATGTGAGTATGTAAGTAGAATATGTATGTAAGTATGTAAGTAGAATATGTATGTAAGTATGTAAGTAGAAGATGTATGTGAGTATGTAAGTAGAACATGTACAACAGTAGAAGATGTATGTGAGTATGTAAGTAGAAGATGTATGTAAGTATGTAAGTAGAAGATGTATGTGAGTATGTAAGTAGAAGATGTATGTAAGTAGAAGATGTATGTGAGTATGTAAGTAGAACATGTACAACAGTAGAAGATGTATGTGAGTATGTAAGTAGAAGATGTATGTAAGTATGTAAGTAGAACATGTACAACAGTAGAAGATGTATGTGAGTATGTAAGTAGAAGATTTATGTAAGTATGTAAGTAGAACATGTACAACAGTAGATGTATGTATGTGAGTATGTAAGTAGAAGATGTATGTGAGTATGTAAGTAGAAGATGTATGTAAGTATGTAAGTAGAAGATGTATGTGAGTATGTAAGTAGAACATGTACAACAGTAGATGTATGTATGTGAGTATGTAAGTAGAAGATGTATGTAAGTATGTAAGTAGAAGATGTATGTGAGTATGTAAGTAGAACATGTACAACAGTAGAAGATGTATGTGAGTATGTAAGTAGAAGATGTATGTAAGTATGTAAGTAGAACATGTACAACAGTAGATGTATGTATGTGAGTATGTAAGTAGAAGATGTATGTGAGTATGTAAGTAGAAGATGTATGTAAGTATGTAAGTAGAAGATGTATGTGAGTATGTAAGTAGAACATGTACAACAGTAGATGTATGTTTGTGAGTATGTAAGTAGAAGATGTATGTGAGTATGTAAGTAGAACATGTACAACAGTAGATGTATGTATGTGAGTATGTAAGTAGAAGATGTATGTAAGTATGTAAGTAGAACATGTACAACAGTAGATGTATGTATGTGAGTATGTAAGTAGAAGATGTATGTAAGTATGTAAGTATAACATGTACAACAGTAGATGTATGTATATGAGTATGCAAGTAGAAGATGTATGTGAGTATGTAAGTAGAAGATGTATGTAAGTATGTAAGTAGAAGATGTATGTAAGTATGTAAGTAGAAGATGTATGTGAGTATGTAAGTAGAAGATGTATGTGAGTATGTAAGTAGAAGATGTATGTAAGTATGTAAGTAGAAGATGTATGTGAGTATGTAAGTAGAAGATGTATGTAAGTATGTAAGTAGAAGATGTATGTGAGTATGTAAGTAGAACATGTACAACAGTAGATGTATGTATGTGAGTATGTAAGTAGAAGATGTATGTAAGTATGTAAGTAGAAGATGTATGTGAGTATGTAAGTAGAACATGTACAACAGTAGAAGATGTATGTGAGTATGTAAGTAGAAGATGTATGTAAGTATGTAAGTAGAACATGTACAACAGTAGATGTATGTATGTGAGTATGTAAGTAGAAGATGTATGTGAGTATGTAAGTAGAAGATGTATGTAAGTATGTAAGTAGAAGATGTATGTGAGTATGTAAGTAGAACATGTACAACAGTAGATGTATGTTTGTGAGTATGTAAGTAGAACATGTACAACAGTAGATGTATGTATGTGAGTATGTAAGTAGAAGATGTATGTAAGTATGTAAGTAGAACATGTACAACAGTAGATGTATGTATGTGAGTATGTAAGTAGAAGATGTATGTAAGTATGTAAGTATAACATGTACAACAGTAGATGTATGTATGTGAGTATGCAAGTAGAAGATGTATGTGAGTATGTAAGTAGAAGATGTATGTAAGTATGTAAGTAGAAGATGTATGTAAGTATGTAAGTAGAAGATGTATGTGAGTATGTAAGTAGAAGATGTATGTGAGTATGTAAGTAGAAGATGTATGTAAGTATGTAAGTAGAAGATGTATGTGAGTATGTAAGTAGAAGATGTATGTGAGTATGTAAGTAGAACATGTACAACAGTAGAAGATGTATGTGAGTATGTAAGTAGAAGATGTATGTGAGTATGTAAGTAGAAGATGTATGTAAGTATGTAAGTAGAACATACCCAGTGTCCACCTTCATGAATCTCATGTTTCTTCTGCTGTTGCTGCAGCTTTGGTCTCCTTCCTTCTTCTTCTTCTGCACATGTGATCCATCTAGGAACAACACACTTTATATCACTTTCTTCTTCTGCACATGTGATCCATCTAGGAACAACACACTTTATATCACTTTCTTCTTCTGCACATGTGATCCATCTAGGAACAACACACTTTATATCACTTTCTTCTTCTGCACATGTGATCCATCTAGGAACAACACACTTTATATCACTTTCTTCTTCTGCACATGTGATCCATCTAGGAACAACACACTTTATATCACTTTCTTCCTCTGCACATGTGATCCATCTCAGAACAACACACTTTATACCACTTTCTTCTTCTGCACATGTGATCCATCTAGGAACAACACACTTTATATCACTTTCTTCCTCTGCACATGTGATCCATCTAGGAACAACACACTTTATATCACTTTCTTCTTCTGCACATGTGATCCATCTTGGAACAACACACTTTATATCACTTTCTTCCTCTGCACATGTGATCCATCTCAGAACAACACACTTTATACCACTTTCTTCTTCTGCACATGTGATCCATCTAGGAACAACACACTTTATATCACTTTCTTCCTCTGCACATGTGATCCATCTAGGAACAACATACTTTATATCACTTTCTTCTTCTGCACATGTGATCCATCTAGGAACAACACACTTTATATCACTTTCTTCTTCTGCACATGTGATCCATCTAGGAACAACACACTTTATATCACTTTCTTCTTCTGCACATGTGATCCATCTAGGAACAACACACTTTATATCACTTTCTTCTTCTGCACATGTGATCCATCTAGGAACAACACACTTTATATCACTTTCTTCCTCTGCACATGTGATCCATCTCAGAACAACACACTTTATACCACTTTCTTCTTCTGCACATGTGATCCATCTAGGAACAACACACTTTATATCACTTTCTTCCTCTGCACATGTGATCCATCTAGGAACAACACACTTTATATCACTTTCTTCTTCTGCACATGTGATCCATCTTGGAACAACACACTTTATATCACTTTCTTCCTCTGCACATGTGATCCATCTCAGAACAACACACTTTATACCACTTTCTTCTTCTGCACATGTGATCCATCTAGGAACAACACACTTTATATCACTTTCTTCCTCTGCACATGTGATCCATCTAGGAACAACACACTTTATATCACTTTCTTCTTCTGCACATGTGATCCATCTAGGAACAACACACTTTATATCACTTTCTTCTTCTGCACATGTGATCCATCTAGGAACAACACACTTTATATCACTTTCTTCTTCTGCACATGTGATCCATCTAGGAACAACACACTTTATATCACTTTCTTCTTCTGCACATGTGATCCATCTAGGAACAACACACTTTATACCACTTTCTTCTTCTGCACATGTGATCCATCTAGGAACAACACACTTTATATCACTTTCTTCTTCTGCACATGTGATCCATCTAGGAACAACACACTTTATATCACTTTCTTCTTCTGCACATGTGATCCATCTAGGAACAACACACTTTATATCACTTTCTTCTTCTGCACATGTGATCCATCTAGGAACAACACACTTTATATCACTTTCTTCCTCTGCACATGTGATCCATCTAGGAACAACACACTTTATATCACTTTCTTCCTCTGCACATGTGATCCATCTAGGAACAACACACTTTATATCACTTTCTTCTTCTGCACATGTGATCCATCTAGGAACAACACACTTTATATCACTTTCTTCTTCTGCACATGTGATCCATCTAGGAACAACACACTTTATATCACTTTCTTCTTCTGCACATGTGATCCATCTAGGAACAACACACTTTATATCACTTTCTTCTTCTGCACATGTGATCCATCTAGGAACAACACACTTTATACCACTTTCTTCTTCTGCACATGTGATCCATCTAGGAACAACACACTTTATATCACTTTCTTCTTCTGCACATGTGATCCATCTAGGAACAACACACTTTATATCACTTTCTTCTTCTGCACATGTGATCCATCTAGGAACAACACACTTTATATCACTTTCTTCTTCTGCACATGTGATCCATCTCAGAACAACACACTTTATACCACTTTCTTCTTCTGCACATGTGATCCATCTAGGAACAACACACTTTATATCACTTTCTTCCTCTGCACATGTGATCCATCTAGGAACAACACACTTTATATCACTTTCTTCTTCTGCACATGTGATCCATCTTGGAACAACACACTTTATATCACTTTCTTCCTCTGCACATGTGATCCATCTCAGAACAACACACTTTATACCACTTTCTTCTTCTGCACATGTGATCCATCTAGGAACAACATACTTTATATCACTTTCTTCCTCTGCACATGTGATCCATCTAGGAACAACACACTTTATATCACTTTCTTCTTCTGCACATGTGATCCATCTAGGAACAACACACTTTATTAGTTCACTGTTTATGCCAAGCAGGAACCAGACATTGAAACAACTTGACATCTTGTTGAATTAGGTCCTGACGTTGAGCAACTTAAATACAGCGTTGAGGTACACTCCAGGTAGTATAAAGTTTGGGTGTGACATCACACACACTCCAGGTAGTATAAAGTTTGGGTGTGACATCACACACACTCCAGGTAGTATAAAGTTTGGGTGTGACATCACACACACTCCAGGTAGTATAAAGTTTGGGTGTGACATCACACACACTCCAGGTAGTATAAAGTTTGGGTGTGACATCACACACACTCCAGGTAGTATAAAGTTTGGGTGTGACATCACACACACTCCAGGTAGTATAAAGTTTGGGTGTGACATCACACACACTCCAGGTAGTATAAAGTTTGGGTGTGACATCACACACACTCCAGGTAGTATAAAGTTTGGGTGTGACATCACACACACTCCAGGTAGTATAAAGTTTGGGTGTGACATCACACACACTCCAGGTAGTATAAAGTTTGGGTGTGACATCACACACACTCCAGGTAGTATAAAGTTTGGGTGTGACATCACACACACTCCAGGTAGTATAAAGTTTGGGTGTGACATCACACACACTCCAGGTAGTATAAAGTTTGGGTGTGACATCACACACACTCCAGGTAGTATAAAGTTTGGGTGTGACATCACACACACTCCAGGTAGTATAAAGTTTGGGTGTGACATCACACACACTCCAGGTAGTATAAAGTTTGGTGTGACATCACACACACTCCAGGTAGTATAAAGTTTGGTGTGACATCACACACACTCCAGGTTCTCTAACATGAGTTTGGGTTTTTAGGGAATCAGTGACGGGTTTCAGCTCAGTTTAAAAAGATACCAGAATGAGTACTCATTTGTACTTCAACTCACCACTTCATGGACATTTGTACTTAAACTCACCACTTCATGGACATTTGTACTTAGACTCACCACTTCATGGACATTTGTACTTAAACTCACCACTTCATGGACATTTGTACTTAGACTCACCACTTCATGGACATTTGTACTTAGACTCACTACTTCATGGACATTCGTACTTAGACTCACCACTTCATGGACATTTGTACTTAAACTCACCACTTCATGGACATTTGTACTTAGACTCACCACTTCATGGACATTTGTACTTAAACTCACCACTTCATGGACATTTGTACTTAGACTCACCACTTCATGGACATTTGTACTTAGACTCACCACTTCATGGACATTCGTACTTAGACTCACCACTTCATGGACATTTGTACTTAAACTCACCACTTCATGGACATTTGTACTTAGACTCACCACTTCATGGACATTTGTACTTAGACTCACCACTTCATGGACATTTGTACTTCAACTCACCACTTCATGGACATTTGTACTTAAACTCACCACTTCATGGACATTTGTACTTAGACTCACCACTTCATGGACATTTGTACTTAAACTCACCACTTCATGGACATTTGTACTTAGACTCACCACTTCATGGACATTTGTACTTAGACTCACCACTTCATGGACATTCGTACTTAGACTCACCACTTCATGGACATTTGTACTTAAACTCACCACTTCATGGACATTTGTACTTAGACTCACCACTTCATGGACATTTGTACTTAAACTCACCACTTCATGGACATTTGTACTTAGACTCACCACTTCATGGACATTTGTACTTAGACTCACCAATTCATGGACATTCGTACTTAGACTCACCACTTCATGGACATTTGTACTTAGACTCACCACTTCATGGACATTTGTACTTAGACTCACCACTTCATGGACATTTGTACTTAGACACACCAATTCATGGACATTTGTACTTAAACTCACTACTTCATGGACATTTGTACTTAAACTCACCACTTCATGGACATTTGTACTTAGACTCACCACTTCATGGACATTTGTACTTAAACTCACCACTTCATGGACATTTGTACTTAGACTCACCACTTCATGGACATTTGTACTTAGACTCACCAATTCATGGACATTCGTACTTAGACTCACCACTTCATGGACATTTGTACTTAGTTAGACTCACCACTTCATGGACATTTGTACTTAGACACACCAATTCATGGACATTCGTACTTAGACTCACCAATTCATGGACATTTGTACTTAGTTAGACTCACCACTTCATGGACATTTGTACTTAAACTCACCACTTCATGGACATTTGTACTTAGTTAGACTCACCACTTCATGGACATTTGTACTTAAATTCACCACTTCATGGACATTTGTACTTACTTAGACTCACCAATTCATGGACATTTGTACTTAGTTAGACTCACCAATTCATGGACATTTGTACTTAGTTAGACTCACCACTTCATGGACATTTGTACTTACTTAGACTCACCACTTCATGGACATTTGTACTTAGTTAGACTCACCACTTCATGGACATTTGTACTTACTTAGACTCACCACTTCATGGACATTTGTACTTACTTAGACTCACTACTTCATGGACATTTGTACTTAGTTAGACTCACCACTTCATGGACATTTGTACTTAGTTAGACTCACCACTTCATGGACATTTGTACTTAGACTCACCACTTCATGGACATTTGTACTTAAACTCACTACTTCATAGACATTTGTACTTAGTTAGACTCACCACTTCATGGACATTTGTACTTAGTTAGACTCACCACTTCATGGACATTTGTACTTAGTTAGACTCACTACTTCATGGACATTTGTACTTAGACTCACCACTTCATGGACATTTGTACTTAGTTAGACTCACTACTTCATGGACATTTGTACTTAGACTCACCACTTCATAGACATTTGTACTTAGTTAGACTCACCACTTCATGGACATTTGTACTTAAACTCACTACTTCATGGACATTTGTACTTAGACTCACCACTTCATAGACATTTGTACTTAGTTAGACTCACTACTTCATGGACATTTGTACTTAGTTAGACTCACTACTTCATGGACATTTGTACTTAGACTCACCACTTCATGGACATTTGTACTTAGTTAGACTCACTACTTCATGGACATTTGTACTTAGACTCACCACTTCATAGACATTTGTACTTAGTTAGACTCACCACTTCATGGACATTTGTACTTAAACTCACTACTTCATGGACATTTGTACTTAGTTTGACTCACCACTTCATGGACATTTGTACTTAGACTCACCACTTCATGGACATTTGTACTTAAACTCACTACTTCATAGACATTTGTACTTAAACTCACTACTTCATAGACATTTGTACTTAGTTAGACTCACCACTTCATGGACATTTGTACTTAGTTAGACTCACCACTTCATGGACATTTGTACTTAGTTAGACTCACCACTTCATGGACATTTGTACTTACTTAGATTCACCACTTCATGGACATTTGTACTTAGTTAAACTCACTACTTCATGGACATTTGTACTTAGACTCACCACTTCATGGACATTTGTACTTAGACTCATCACTTCATGGACATTTGTACTTAGTTAGACTCACCACTTCATGGACATTTGTACTTACTTAGACTCACCACTTCATGGACATTTGTACTTACTTAGACTCACCACTTCATGGACATTTGTACTTACTTAGATTCACCACTTCATGGACATTTGTACTTAGTTAAACTCACTACTTCATGGACATTTGTACTTAGACTCACCACTTCATGGACATTTGTACTTAGACTCACCACTTCATGGACATTTGTACTTAGTTAGACTCACCACTTCATGGACATTTGTACTTAGTTAGACTCACCACTTCATGGACATTTGTACTTACTTAGATTCACCACTTCATGGACATTTGTACTTAGTTAAACTCACTACTTCATGGACATTTGTACTTAGACTCACCACTTCATGGACATTTGTACTTAGACTCACCACTTCATGGACATTTGTACTTAGTTAGACTCACCACTTCATGGACATTTGTACTTACTTAGACTCACCACTTCATGGACATTTGTACTTACTTAGACTCACCACTTCATGGACATTTGTACTTACTTAGATTCACCACTTCATGGACATTTGTACTTAGTTAAACTCACTACTTCATGGACATTTGTACTTAGACTCACCACTTCATGGACATTTGTACTTAGACTCACCACTTCATGGACATTTGTACTTAGTTAGACTCACCACTTCATGGACATTTGTACTTAGTTAGACTCACCACTTCATGGACATTTGTACTTACTTAGACTCACCACTTCATGGACATTTGTACTTACTTAGACTCACCACTTCATGGACATTTGTACTTAGTTAGACTCACCACTTCATGGACATTTGTACTTAGACTCACCACTTCATGGACATTGGTACTTAGTTAGACTCACCACTTCATGGACATTTGTACTTAGTTAGACTCACCACTTCATGGACATTTGTACTTAGTTAGACTCACCACTTCATGGGGAGTAGTTTGGTGATGCACATTTCCACACCTCTTGATACTTTTTCAATGAAAGGTGAATTGAATTTGATGAAAATTCATGAGCTGCAGATAGTTCAGTCATTGATGGTTTCAGTGCAAAATAAGACTACATTTGCACACAAGTCAGCCCTGAGATAGAGAGCAGCCCTACGATGAGAACATGAGATAGAGAGGAACAGCCCTACGATGAGAACATGAGATAGAGAGCAGCCCTACGATGAGAACATGAGATAGAGAGCAGCCCTACGATGAGAACATGAGCTAGAGAACAGCCCTACGATGAGAACATGAGATAGAGAGGAACAGCCCTACGATGAGAACATGAGATAGGGAGCAGCCCTACGATGAGAACATGAGCTAGAGAGCAGCCCTACGATGAGAACATGAGATAGAGAGCAGCCCTACAATGAGAACATGAGCTAGAGAGCAGCCGTACAATGAGAACATGAGATAGAGAGCAGCCCTACGATGAGAACATGAGATAGAGAGCAGCCCTACGATGAGAACATGAGATAGAGAGGAACAGCCCTACGATGAGAACATGAGCTAGAGAACAGCCCTACGATGAGAACATGAGATAGAGAGGAACAGCCCTACGATGAGAACATGAGATAGAGAGCAGCCCTACGATGAGAACATGAGCTAGAGAGCAGCCCTGCGATGAGAACATGAGATAGAGAGCAGCCCTACGATGAGAACATGAGATAGGGAGCAGCTCTACGATGAGAACATGAGATAGAGAGCAGCCCTACGATGAGAACATGAGATAGAGAGCAGCCCTACGATGAGAACATGAGCTAGAGAGCAGCCCTACGATGAGAACATGAGATAGAGAGCAGCCCTACAATGAGAACATGAGCTAGAGAGCAGCCGTACAATGAGAACATGAGATAGAGAGCAGCCCTACGATGAGAACATGAGCTAGAGAGCAGCCCTACAATGAGAACATGAGATAGAGAGCAGCCCTCTGATGAGAACATGAGATAGAGAGCAGTGACACAGCAGGAAGGGGCTGGGTATGTGCTGAAATGTCATGTGATGTAGTTTGTGTACAGGGAGGGGCGGCCATTACCGCCTAACCGGTGAGGGGGCGTGTCTTCATGTGGGCGGGGTGGACCCCTGACCAATGGCAACAGAGTAGACATGGACAGAGAGGAGCCTACTTTATGTAAGGGGGCGTGTCTTCATGTGGACGGGGAGGAGCCTACTTTATGTGAGGAGGCGTGTCTTCATGTGGACGGGGAGGAGCCTACTTTATGTGAGGGGGTGTGTCTTCATGTGGACGGGGAGGAGCCTACTTTATGTGAGGGGGTGTGTCTTCATGTGGACGGGGAGGAGCCTACTTTATGTGAGGGGGTGTGTCTTCATGTGGACGGGGAGGAGCCTACTTTATGTGAGGGCTCCAGCCAACAGGAGGAGAATGCAGAGTGGAGTCAAAGAAAAGTGACATTTCAAACTAGCAGCTCTTATTCTTCTTCTTCTTCTTCTTCTTCTTCTTCTTCTTCTTCTTCTTCTTCTTCTTCTTCTTCACAACACACAATCAACTCTATGTTCATTGTGACAACAACAACAACAACTTCTTCTCCTTCACAACACAGAAATGTGCATTGTGACAACAACAAAGAATGAACACAGATTATATATATATATATATATATATATATATATATATATATATATATATATATATATGTAGATGTAGATGTAGATGTATGTGTATTTGTAGATGTAGATGTATATGTAGATGTATGTGTATGTGTAGATGTAGATGTATATGTAGATGTATGTGTATGTGTAGATGTATATGTATGTGTATATGTAGATGTATATGTAGATGTATGTTTAGATGTATATGTATGTGTATATGTAGATGTAGATGTATATGTAGATGTATGTGTATATGTATGTGTATATGTAGATGTAGATGTATATGTAGATGTATGTGTATATGTATGTGTATATGTAGATGTAGATGTATATGTAGATGTATGTGTATGTGTAGATGTATATGTATGTGTAGATGTAGATGTAGATGTAGATGTATGTGTATGTGTATGTGTATGTGTATGTGTAGATGTAGATGTAGATGTAGATAGTGAGGAGAAGAATGCTTGCTGCCTTCAGTGTGACAGGATGGAAGGAACACAAACTGCTCGGCAGCAGAAATAACTTGCAGAGCAGCTGACATTCCAGGCGTGGCCACCACTTCCTCTCTAGACCCAAACTCTATTTTAGTTCAGGCCTGAGAAGGACAAAACCTCTTTTTCAACCTCGACTAGGAGATTTTTTGTTTTAACACACACTTGTAAGAAGTTTAGAAGATGAATGTGTTCAAGCACACACATTTTAATGGCACCTAGTGTCTGTGCTCAAGTCACTAACTACAGCAGGGGTCACTAACTACAGCAGGGCTCACTAACTACAGCAGGGGTCACTAACTACAGCAGGGCTCACTAACTACAGCAGGGCTCACTAACTACAGCAAGGGTCACTAACTACAGCAGGGCTCACTAACTACATCAGGGGTCACTAACTACAGCAGGGGTCACTAACTACAGCAGGGCTCACTAACTACAGCAGGGCTCACTAACTACAGCAGGGGTCACTAACTACAGCAGGGCTCACTAACTACAGCAGGGCTCACTAACTACAGCAGGGCTCACTAACTACAGCAGGGGTCACTAACTACAGCAAGGGTCACTAACTACAGCAGGGCTCACTAACTACATCAGGGGTCACTAACTACAGCAGGGCTCACTAACTACAGCAGGGCTCACTAACTACAGCAGGGCTCACTAACTACAGCAAGGGTCACTAACTACAGCAGGGCTCACTAACTACATCAGGGGTCACTAACTACAGCAGGGGTCACTAACTACAGCAGGGCTCACTAACTACAGCAGGGCTCACTAACTACAGCAGGGGTCACTAACTACAGCAGGGCTCACTAACTACAGCAGGGCTCACTAACTACAGCAAGGGTCACTAACTACAGCAGGGCTCACTAACTACATCAGGGGTCACTAACTACAGCAGGGGTCACTAACTACAGCAGGGCTCACTAACTACAGCAGGGCTCACTAACTACAGCAGGGGTCACTAACTACAGCAGGGCTCACTAACTACAGCAGGGCTCACTAACTACAGCAGGGCTCACTAACTACAGCAAGGGTCACTAACTACAGCAGGGCTCACTAACTACATCAGGGGTCACTAACTACAGCAGGGCTCACTAACTACAGCAGGGCTCACTAACTACAGCAGGGCTCACTAACTACAGCAAGGGTCACTAACTACAGCAGGGCTCACTAACTACATCAGGGGTCACTAACTACAGCAGGGGTCACTAACTACAGCAGGGCTCACTAACTACAGCAGGGCTCACTAACTACAGCAGGGGTCACTAACTACAGCAGGGCTCACTAACTACAGCAGGGCTCACTAACTACAGCAGGGCTCACTAACTACAGCAAGGGTCACTAACTACAGCAGGGCTCACTAACTACATCAGGGGTCACTAACTACAGCAGGGGTCACTAACTACAGCAGGGCTCACTAACTACAGCAGGGCTCACTAACTACAGCAGGGGTCACTAACTACAGCAGGGCTCACTAACTACAGCAGGGCTCACTAACTACAGCAGGGCTCACTAACTACAGCAGGGGTCACTAACTACAGCAGGGCTCACTAACTACAGCAGGGGTCACTAACTACAGCAGGGGTCACTAACTACAGCAGGGGTCACTAACTACAGCAGGGCTCACTAACTACAGCAGGGCTCACTAACTACAGCAGGGGTCACTAACTACAGCAGGGCTCACTAACTACAGCAGGGCTCACTAACTACAGCAGGGCTCACTAACTACAGCAGGGGTCACTAACTACAGCAGGGCTCACTAACTACAGCAGGGGTCACTAACTACAGCAGGGCTCACTAACTACAGCAGGGGTCACTAACTACAGCAGGGCTCACTAACTACAGCAGGGCTCACTAACTACATCAGGGGTCACTAACTACAGCAGGGCTCACTAACTACAGCAGGGCTCACTAACTACAGCAGGGGTCACTAACTACAGCACGGGTCACTAACTACATCAGGGGTCACTAACTACAGCAGGGCTCACTAACTACAGCAGGGCTCACTAACTACAGCAGGAGTCACTAACTACAGCAGGGGTCACTAACTACAGCAGGGCTCACTAACTACAGCAGGGGTCACTAACTACAGCAGGGCTCACTAACTACAGCAGGGGTCACTAACTAGATCAGGGCTCACTAACTACAGCAGGGGTCACTAACTACATCAGGGCTCACTAACTACAGCAGGGGTCACTAACTACAGCAGGGGTCACTAACTACAGCAGGGCTCACTAACTACAGCAGGGGTCACTAACTACATCAGGGCTCACTAACTACAGCAGGGGTCACTAACTACAGCAGGGGTCACTAACTACAGCAGGGCTCACTAACTACAGCAGGGCTCACTAACTACAGCAGGGGTCACTAACTACAGCAGGGGTCACTAACTACAGCAGGGCTCACTAACTACAGCAGGGGTCACTAACTACAGCAGGGCTCACTAACTACAGCAGGGCTCACTAACTACAGCAGGGGTCACTAACTACAGCAGGGGTCACTAACTACAGCAGGGGTCACTAACTACAGCAGGGGTCACTAACTACATCAGGGCTCACTAACTACAGCAGGGGTCACTAACTACATCAGGGCTCACTAACTACAGCAGGGGTCACTAACTACATCAGGGGTCACTAACTACAGCAGGGCTCACTAACTACATCAGGGGTCACTAACTACAGCAGGGGTCACTAACTACATCAGGGGTCACTAACTACAGCAGGGCTCACTAACTACAGCAGGGCTCACTAACTACATCAGGGGTCACTAACTACAACAGGCATCACTAACTACAGCAGGGGTCACTAACTACAGCAGGGGTCACTAACTACAGCAGGGGTCACTAACTACAGCAGGGCTCACTAACTACAGCAGGGGTCACTAACTACAGCAGGCGTCACTAACTACAGCAGGGGTCACTAACTACAGCAGGGGTCACTAACTACAGCAGGGCTCACTAACTACATCAGGGGTCACTAACTACAGCAGGGGTCACTAACTACAGCAGGGGTCACTAACTACAGCAGGGCTCACTAACTACAGCAGGGCTCACTAACTACAGCAGGGGTCACTAACTACAGCAGGGGTCACTAACTACATCAGGGGTCACTAACTACAGCAGGGCTCACTAACTACAGCAGGGCTCACTAACTACAGCAGGGCTCACTAACTACAGCAGGGCTCACTAACTACAGCAGGGGTCACTAACTACAGCAGGGGTCACTAACTACATCAGGGCTCACTAACTACAGCAGGGCTCACTAACTACAGCAGGGCTCACTAACTACAGCAGGGGTCACTAACTACAGCAGGGCTCACTAACTACATCAGGGGTCACTAACTACATCAGGGGTCACTAACTACATCAGGGCTCACTAACTACAGCAGGGCTCACTAACTACAGCAGGGGTCACTAACTACAGCAGGGGTCACTAACTACATCAGGGGTCACTAACTACAGCAGGGCTCACTAACTACATCAGGGGTCACTAACTACAGCAGGGGTCACTAACTACAGCAGGGCTCACTAACTACAGCAGGGCTCACTAACTACATCAGGGGTCACTAACTACAGCAGGCGTCACCAACTACAGCAGGGGTCACTAACTACATCAGGGGTCACTAACTACAGCAGGCGTCACTAACTACAGCAGGGGTCACTAACTACAGCAGGGGTCACTAACTACAGCAGGGGTCACTAACTACATCAGGGGTCACTAACTACAGCAGGGGTCACTAACTACAGCAGGGGTCACTAACTACAGCAGGGGTCACTAACTACAGCAGGGGTCACTAACTACAGCAGGGGTCACTAACTACATCAGGGGTCACTAACTACAGCAGGGGTCACTAACTACAGCAGGGGTCACTAACTACAGCAGGGGTCACTAACTACAGCAGGGGTCACTAACTACAGCAGGGGTCACTAACTACAGCAGGGGTCACTAACTACAGCAGGGGTCACTAACTACATCAGGGGTCACTAACTACAGCAGGGGTCACTAACTACAGCAGGGGTCACTAACTACAGCAGGGGTCACTAACTACAGCAGGGGTCACTAACTACAGCAGGGCTCACTAACTACAGCAGGGCTCACTAACTACAGCAGGGGTCACTAACTACAGCAGGGGTCACTAACTACAGCAGGGGTCACTAACTACAGCAGGGGTCACTAACTACAGCAGGGGTCACTAACTACAGCAGGGGTCACTAACTACAGCAGGGGTCACCAAGGTGGGCACCAGGTCGCCCGTAAGGACCAGATGAGTCGCCCGCTGGCCTGTTCTAAAAATAGCTCAAAGAGCAGCACTTACCAGTGAGCTGCCTCTATTTTTAAATGGTATTTATTTACTAGCAAGCTGGTCAACATTTTTAATTCTAAGAGAGACAAAACTCAAATAGAATTTGAAAATCCAAGAAAATATTTTAAAGACTTGGTCTTCACTTGTTTAAATAAATTCATTTATTTCAGAAAGACAATTTTAGAGAAAAAATACAACTTTAAAAATGATTTTAGGATTTTTAAACACATATACTGCAATGAGGTGGCGACTTGTCCAGGGTGTACCCCGCCTTCCGCCCGATTGTAGCTGAGATAGACGCCAGCGCCCCCCGCGACCCCAAAAGGGAGTAAGCGGTAGAAAATGGATGGATGGATAAACACATATACCTTTTTACCTTTTAAATTCTTTCCTCTTCTTTCCTGACAATTTAAATCAATGTTCAAGTACATTTTTTTATTGTAAAGAATAATAAATCCATTTTTATTTAATTCGTCATTTTAGCTTCTGTTTTTTTCGACAAAGAATATTTGTGAAATATTTCTTCAAACTTATTATGATTAAAATTCAAAAAAATTATTCTGGCAAATCTAGAAAATCTTTAGGATTAAATTTAAATCTTATTTCAAAGTCCTTTGAATTTCTTTTAACATTTTTGTTCTGTAAAATCTAGAAGAAATAATGATTAGTCTTTGTTAGAAATATAGCTTGGTCCAATGTGTTATATATTCTAACAAAGTGCAGATTGGATTTTAACATATTTAAAACATGTCATCAAAATTCGAAAATTAATCTTAATCAGGAAAAATGTGTTTCTTTTTTTATTTTTTTCAAAAAGATTCAAATGAGCTAGTTTTTGTCTTCTTTTTTTTGGTTGAATTTTGAATTTTAAAGAGTCGAAATTGAAGATAAACTATGTTTCAAAATTTAATTTTCATTTTTTTCCTGTTTCCTCCTCTTTTAAACCGTTTAATTAAGTGTTTTTTCATCATTTATTGTCTACAAAAAACCTTCCGTAAAAGGAAAAAAAATATACGACGGTGTGACAGACAAAAATACAATTTTTTTAAATATATATATATATATATATATATATATAAGAGAGAGAGCGAGAGAGAGAGACAGATTTATTAAAGGTAAATTGAGCAAATTGGCTATTTCTGGCAATTTATTTAGGTGTGTATCAAACTGGTAGCCCTTGGCATTAATCAGTACCCAATCTGTGACGGCACCATTAATGCTGAAAGGTCCATACAGCTTTTGGAACAACATATGTTGTCATCCAAGCAATGTTATCATGGACGCCCCTGCTTATTTCAGCAAGACAATGCCAAGCCACGTGTTACAACAGCGTGGCTTCGTAGTAAAAGAGTGCGGGTACTTTCCTGGCCCGCCTGCAGTCCAGACCTGTCTCCCATGGAAAATGTGTGGTGCATTATGAAGTGTAAAATAGGACAGCTCACCCCATCCTTCTTTGTGAAAGACTTAGCATTTCAAGGAAGCTGCTTTTATAGCCAATCATGGCACCCACCTGTTCCCAATTAGCCTGCACACCTGTGGGATGTTCCAAATAAGTGTTTGATGAGCATTCCTCAACTTTATCAGTATTTATTGCCACCTTTCCCAACTTCTTTGTCACGTGTTGCTGGCATCAAATTCTAAAGTTAATGATTATTTGCACAAAAAAACAAAAAACATTTATGAGTTTGAACATGAAATATGTTGTCTTTGTAGCATATTCAACTGAATATGGCTTGAAAAGGATTTGCAAATCATTGTATTCTGTTTATATTTACATCTAACACCATTTGCAGATCATTGTATTCTGTTTATATTTACATCTAACACCATTTGCAGATCATTGTATTCTGTTTATATTTACATCGAACACCATTTCCCAACTCATATGGAAACAGGGTTTGTATATACTGTAGTATCATCTAAGGTTGTACAGTATACCAGTACTAGTCAAGTACCGCAATACCAATAAATCATAATCGGTACTATACCACCTCTAAAAAGTACCGGCTCTATCTTTTTTTTTAACAGGCTTGACGGTGTGTCGTCGTCACCTGGTGACATTGCTGCTTTTAGGAACAGAGGAGCATGTATGGCAGCGCACACACACAGAGTACTTCCAAGCAGACAGAAAAGGTAGGATGGACACATTTTGGTGTAAAAAGTCAAGATAAAGGTGAAGTTATAACACTGAAACACCCTCAGGAAGAGCTGCTTTAACACATGGCTAACATCCCTCCACAGTGTTTTAGCTACTTCTAAATCACTAATCCTGGTCTCCATGGCAAAAAAAAAGTACGTTTCTTGCATCTAACATTATCACTGGAGGATGAGGACTAGCTAAACATGCTTCACTACACACTGTAGCTCACCACCGTCAGAATGTAAACAAACACCTTTGGTGGATCTACACATGACATCCACTGTAATGATATCAAGTATAGGAGTGTATCTAGTCGATACTACTATGATTACATCAATATTTTTTAGCTACACAAAATCTGTGTTCGTTTTTTTTTAATCAATATGATGTTTATAAAGTCAGTAAATACATGAGGACTTTGAATATGACCAATGTATGATCCTGGAACTACTTGGTATCAACATGATCCATACCTGAATGTGTGGTATCATCCAAAACTAATGTCATGTATCAAAGAAGAGAAGAATAAGTGATTATTACATTTGAACAGAAGTGTAGATAGAACATGTTGAAACAGGAAGTAAGCAGATATTAACAGTAAATGAACAAGTATATTGATAATGCATTTTTACAGTTTGTCCTTCATAATGTGTACAAAATAAGCATTGCTGCAGTCAGGCAGTATCCAAGTAGTCCAACACGGAGAGAGTCAGGAGGAGCTACTATCCCCGAGACAGACATCAGACTACTCAACTGCACCGCTGATTAATACTCATCACAATTGTACAACAATCACTTTACTTACCACCCTAATTACTGGACTATTACTTACTCTTCATTCAATGACTGTAAATAATGTAAAAACACTTTACTTACCACCCTAATTACTGGACTATTACTTACTCTTCATTCAATGACTGTAAATAATGTAAAAACACTTTACTTACCACCCTAATTACTGGACTATGACTGACTCTTCATTCAATGACTGTAAATAATGTAAAAACACTTTACTTACCACCCTAATTACTGGACTATGACTGACTCTTCATTCAATGACTGTAAATAATGTAAAAAGAAGAGTATAAAGAAGTCATAGTGTTCCATGACCTTTGTTCATACTTCTGTCACTACTCAACTGCCAAAGAACTGTAGACACCTTCATATATGTTGCTTCCTGTACTGTACATACTGTACATACTGTACATACTGTTACACTATTTCATCTTGCACTGCTACTATATTTGAGTACACTACTTCTACTTGTACCGATACATAACTACTCTAACTTATTGTCTTGTAATAAATGTTCATCAGAGCTATTCAAATGTTTGTATTTCTGCTATTTAGTGTGTTAGATTCTGCTTGTAGTGTTAGATTTACTATTTAGTGTGTTAGATTCTGTTTGTAGTGTTAGATTTACTATTTAGTGTGTTAGATTCTGTTTGTAGTGTTAGATTTACTATTTAGTGTGTTAGATTCTGTTTGTAGTGTTAGATTTACTATTTAGTGTGTTAGAATCTGTTTGTAGTGTTAGATTTACTATTTAGTGTGTTAGATTCTGCTTGTAGTGTTAGATTTACTATTTAGTGTGTTAGATTCTGTTTGTAGTGTTAGATTTACTATTTAGTGTGTTAGATTCTGTTTGTAGTGTTAGATTTACTATTTAGTGTGTTAGATTCTGTTTGTAGTGTTAGATTTACTATTTAGTGTGTTAGAATCTGTTTGTAGTGTTAGATTTACTATTTAGTGTGTTAGATTCTGTTTGTAGTGTTAGATTTACTATTTAGTGTGTTAGATTCTGTTTGTAGTGTTAGATTTACTATTTAGTGTGTTAGATTCTGTTTGTAGTGTTGGATTTACTATTTAGTGTGTTAGATTCTGCTTGTAGTGTTAGATTTACTATTTAGTGTGTTAGAATCAGGTTGCAGTGTTGGATTCCCAGTGTACACAAGATGTGAAGAGCATGCAAGAAAGCATGTGACTGTGGTTTAGTCTGCTTGTGACGATCAAAGTTGACTCCTTGATGAAAGTCTGATAAATGAGACAATATGTCACTGCATATGTCAGCAGACTAATTGGGAGTCTTTGTTCATTAACTTACTACAAAAAGAGAAGTCTGCTGACTATCTCATTTAATGACAACATGCTTCTTTCATTGCAACAATAAACAAATGTTTCATGGATCATAAGCATTTCTCTTCAAATAAAACCAATAATGAAATGTTTGGTGGTCTCTTTTATTCAAAAAAGTATTAAAAATGATCCAAATACATTTTGGTACTGGTACCGGTCCCAAAATGTTGGTTCTAGGACAAAACCTAGTACCTACATGGCTCTACTCGCTGTTTCTACTGGCAAAAGCAGGTACTACAACACATTTGGCTCTTTGAGTAGGGCCCCGCAATATGTTATGTGTGAATAGGCGCATGTCAAATATGAATGAATGAATGACAGCATGCTCCGTATACATTTTTACACAAACATATTCCTAGCCCCTCCCTGCTCTGTCACTGATAAGGATATAAGAGCAAATGTCCCTTCTCATGCACTGGTTTCAGAGCTATATGTAATGTTTGATCGTTTAATTACTGTTTGTTAAATGTGTTATTTTGCATCCAACATAAAGGTTATTAGGTCCAAAGCAGGCCTTTAATCCAATTGAAGGTTGAGTCAAATGCAGTAAACCAAACCTTTGCTGCAGTTATTTGCTTACCGTGGTCGATGACTTTTTGCCAAGTAGGAATTATTCATATAAATACAAATGTTTTATAGCTAGAGCATGAAAAACCTTCGAAATATGTTTTTCTCAACGCGTTGAGAGCTCTCTAAACATAAAATAACAGCCACTTAAAGTCAGGACCGGAGGCTGAGCCAATCAGCGGCTGCGACTATGACACTGCGGGCCTTGTGGTTGCTTTGTACTCAGGTGGGCTGCTTACCTTCCTTGTAAGTTCAGTTAGCACTTTTCATGCTTGAAAATGCTGGATTGGGGCCAACAATATGTAGAGCAAGGGTCGGGAACCTTTTTGGCCGAAAGAGCCAAGAAGCCAAATATTTTAAAATGTATTTCCTTAAGAGCCATATAAGATATATTTTTTTAACACTGAACACAACTAAACATGTGCATTTTTAACTAAGACCAACATTTCTAGAGTATAATAGGTCTCTTGTTCTTTGTAATAACATTGTTATTCTGAAGCTAACTGTGGAGGGGTGTGGCCTGCGGGCCTGCAGCGAAGCGGGGTGTTGCCAGGACCGGCCTCGAAATCAGCGACAGATGCGTAGACGGCCCACCTGGGCCTTTTTATCTATTCACCTGTCGCTCCGTTATAAGCAGCAGCCAGGAGGAGAGACAGGGTTGGAGCTGGAGCCAGAACGCGAGCGAGAACGAAAGAGAAAAATACAATTGCTGGAAAGCAACTGAGAGACTTATTGAAAAATAAAACAATATTGTAACCCTGAAACAGGCTCTCATGTCAGTGCTTGGTGGTCTGAAGAACAAGCCCCACACTAACCAATAATAAACAAATACCTTTTTACCATTAACGCAACTTCTTGAACATAAAAAAGCATGAGAATGTTTTATATTTTGAGCGTTATTTTTAACAGTGATTGCAATGTCAGCTCAGATTTATCCAAGAGACAGATGCAGTCATCAAAAGAGCCACATCTGGCTCGCAAGCCATAGGTTCTCTACCCCTGATGTAGAACATAGAAGAAAGGATGTGGGATGGAGTGAAGCCGCACACTTTGTTGGACGACTGCAGTGAGAAGATGTTTCCACACCAGGGTTAGAGATATTGGGGTGGAGGCCCTCCTAATAAAATGGACGACTGCAGTGAGAAGATGCTTCCACACCAGGGTTAGAGATATTGGGGTGGAGGCCCTCCTAATAAAATGGACGACTGCAGTGAGAAGATGCTTCCACACCAGGGTTAAAGATATTGGGGTGGAGGCCCTCCTAATAAAATGGACGACTGCAGTGAGAAGATGCTTCCACACCAGGGTTAGAGATATTGGGGTGGAGGCCCTCCTTATAAAATGGACGACTGCAGTGAGAAGATGCTTCCACACCAGGGTTAGAGATATTGGGGTGGAGGCCCTCCTAATAAAATGGACGACTGCAGTGAGAAGATGCTTCCACACCAGGGTTAGAGATATTGGGGTGGAGGCCCTCCTTATAAAATGGACGACTGCAGTGAGAAGATGCTTCCACACCAGGGTTAGAGATATTGGGGTGGAGGCCCTCCTAATAAAATGGACGACTGCAGTGAGAAGATGCTTCCACACCAGGGTTAGAGATATTGGGGTGGAGGCCCTCCTAATAAAATGGACGACTGCAGTGAGAAGATGCTTCCACACCAGGGTTAGAGATATTGGGGTGGAGGCCCTCCTTATAAAATGGACGACTGCAGTGAGAAGATGCTTCCACACCAGGGTTAGAGATATTGGGGTGGAGGCCCTCCTAATAAAATGGACGACTGCAGTGAGAAGATGCTTCCACACCAGGGTTAGAGATATTGGGGTGGAGGCCCTCCTAATAAAATGGACGACTGCAGTGAGAAGATGCTTCCACACCAGGGTTAGAGATATTGGGGTGGAGGCCCTCCTAATAAAATGGACGACTGCAGTGAGAAGATGCTTCCACACCAGGGTTAGAGATATTGGGGTGGAGGCCCTCCTAATAAAATGGACGACTGCAGTGAGAAGATGCTTCCACACCAGGGTTAAAGATATTGGGGTGGAGGCCCTCCTAATAAAATGGACGACTGCAGTGAGAAGATGCTTCCACACCAGGGTTAGAGATATTGGGGTGGAGGCCCTCCTTATAAAATGGACGACTGCAGTGAGAAGATGCTTCCACACCAGGGTTAGAGATATTGGGGTGGAGGCCCTCCTAATAAAATGGACGACTGCAGTGAGAAGATGCTTCCACACCAGGGTTAGAGATATTGGGGTGGAGGCCCTCCTAATAAAATGGACGACTGCAGTGAGAAGATGCTTCCACACCAGGGTTAGAGATATTGGGGTGGAGGCCCTCCTAATAAAATGGACGACTGCAGTGAGAAGATGCTTCCACACCAGGGTTAGAGATATTGGGGTGGAGGCCCTCCTTATAAAATGGACGACTGCAGTGAGAAGATGCTTCCACACCAGGGTTAGAGATATTGGGGTGGAGGCCCTCCTAATAAAATGGACGACTGCAGTGAGAAGATGCTTCCACACCAGGGTTAGAGATATTGGGGTGGAGGCCCTCCTAATAAAATGGACGACTGCAGTGAGAAGATGCTTCCACACCAGGGTTAGAGATATTGGGGTGGAGGCCCTCCTTATAAAATGGACGACTGCAGTGAGAAGATGCTTCCACACCAGGGTTAGAGATATTGGGGTGGAGGCCCTCCTAATAAAATGGACGACTGCAGTGAGAAGATGCTTCCACACCAGGGTTAGAGATATTGGGGTGGAGGCCCTACTAATAAAATGGACGACTGCAGTGAGAAGATGCTTCCACACCAGGGTTAGAGATATTGGGGTGGAGGCCCTACTAATAAAATGGACGACTGCAGTGAGAAGATGCTTCCACACCAGGGTTAGAGATATTGGGGTGGAGGCCCTCCTAATAAAATGGACGACTGCAGTGAGAAGATGCTTCCACACCAGGGTTAGAGATATTGGGGTGGAGGCCCTCCTAATAAAATGGACGACTGCAGTGAGAAGATGCTTCCACACCAGGGTTAGAGATATTGGGGTGGAGGCCCTCCTAATAAAATGGACGACTGCAGTGAGAAGATGCTTCCACACCAGGGTTAGAGATATTGGGGTGGAGGCCCTCCTAATAAAATGGACGACTGCAGTGAGAAGATGCTTCCACACCAGGGTTAGAGATATTGGGGTGGAGGCCCTCCTAATAAAATGGACGACTGCAGTGAGAAGATGCTTCCACACCAGGGTTAGAGATATTGGGGTGGAGGCCCTCCTAATAAAATGGACGACTGCAGTGAGAATATGCTTCCACACCAGGGTTAGAGATATTGGGGTGGAGGCCCTCCTAATAAAATGGACGACTGCAGTGAGAAGATGCTTCCACACCAGGGTTAGAGATATTGGGGTGGAGGCCCTCCTAATAAAATGGACGACTGCAGTGAGAAGATGCTTCCACACCAGGGTTAGAGATATTGGGGTGGAGGCCCTCCTTATAAAATGGACGACTGCAGTGAGAAGATGCTTCCACACCAGGGTTAGAGATATTGGGGTGGAGGCCCTACTAATAAAATGGACGACTGCAGTGAGAAGATGCTTCCACACCAGGGTTAGAGATATTGGGGTGGAGGCCCTCCTTATAAAATGGACGACTGCAGTGAGAAGATGCTTCCACACCAGGGTTAGAGATATTGGGGTGGAGGCCCTCCTAATAAAATGGACGACTGCAGTGAGAAGATGCTTCCACACCAGGGTTAGAGATATTGGGGTGGAGGCCCTCCTAATAAAATGGACGACTGCAGTGAGAAGATGCTTCCACACCAGGGTTAGAGATATTGGGGTGGAGGCCCTCCTTATAAAATGGACGACTGCAGTGAGAAGATGCTTCCACACCAGGGTTAGAGATATTGGGGTGGAGGCCCTCCTAATAAAATGGACGACTGCAGTGAGAAGATGCTTCCACACCAGGGTTAGAGATGTTGGGGTGGAGGCCCTACTAATAAAATGGACGACTGCAGTGAGAAGATGCTTCCACACCAGGGTTAGAGATATTGGGGTGGAGGCCCTCCTAATAAAATGGACGACTGCAGTGAGAAGATGCTTCCACACCAGGGTTAGAGATATTGGGGTGGAGGCCCTCCTAATAAAATGGACGACTGCAGTGAGAAGATGCTTCCACACCAGGGTTAGAGATATTGGGGTGGAGGCCCTCCTAATAAAATGGACGACTGCAGTGAGAATATGCTTCCACACCAGGGTTAAAGATATTGGGGTGGAGGCCCTCCTAATAAAATGGACGACTGCAGTGAGAAGATGCTTCCACACCAGGGTTAGAGATATTGGGGTGGAGGCCCTCCTAATAAAATGGACGACTGCAGTGAGAAGATGCTTCCACACCAGGGTTAGAGATATTGGGGTGGAGGCCCTCCTTATAAAATGGACGACTGCAGTGAGAAGATGCTTCCACACCAGGGTTAGAGATATTGGGGTGGAGGCCCTACTAATAAAATGGACGACTGCAGTGAGAAGATGCTTCCACACCAGGGTTAGAGATATTGGGGTGGAGGCCCTCCTTATAAAATGGACGACTGCAGTGAGAAGATGCTTCCACACCAGGGTTAGAGATATTGGGGTGGAGGCCCTCCTAATAAAATGGACGACTGCAGTGAGAAGATGCTTCCACACCAGGGTTAGAGATATTGGGGTGGAGGCCCTCCTAATAAAATGGACGACTGCAGTGAGAAGATGCTTCCACACCAGGGTTAAAGATATTGGGGTGGAGGCCCTCCTAATAAAATGGACGACTGCAGTGAGAAGATGCTTCCACACCAGGGTTAGAGATATTGGGGTGGAGGCCCTCCTTATAAAATGGACGACTGCAGTGAGAAGATGCTTCCACACCAGGGTTAGAGATATTGGGGTGGAGGCCCTCCTAATAAAATGGACGACTGCAGTGAGAAGATGCTTCCACACCAGGGTTAGAGATGTTGGGGTGGAGGCCCTACTAATAAAATGGACGACTGCAGTGAGAAGATGCTTCCACACCAGGGTTAGAGATATTGGGGTGGAGGCCCTCCTAATAAAATGGACAACTGCAGTGAGAAGATGCTTCCACACCAGGGTTAGAGATATTGGGGTGGAGGCCCTCCTAATAAAATGGACGACTGCAGTGAGAAGATGCTTCCACACCAGGGTTAAAGATATTGGGGTGGAGGCCCTCCTAATAAAATGTTGCTTAGTGTAGCCAGGAGTGACCCTGCAGTAAAAGGTACACTATCGTTGGTACCTGGCCAACCTCATCTGGGTTCCACCTTAGTATACACTGCTCCATTTTATGGCAGCCCTCAGTCTCCTCTTGGATAAAAGCCGATCAGAGAAATATGGCACACATAAGAATGTTTACCTCTCATAGCAGATGACGTCTGTTGTTCCAACAGCTGTATCATTCTTTTCACTTCCGAGTCGTAGCCGCCCTGCGAAGTCAGTCCAGAGTCGGCCAGGTCGCGACTAGAAGAGTCTGCCGGCAGCTTAGGCGGGGCTTGACTATCTGTGTTGCCTGTGGCAAAGGAACAGGACAGATTGAAATTTGAAGTCAATCTAACTCACAGGATAGAACTTTGGGTTTTTTAAGATGGCCACCAGGTGGTGTATTTGAGTTTCACCATTTGGCTGTGCTGAACTACTACTACTATTACATGGATGAGTGGTCTACCTGCGTCAAATGGATGGACTTTTTCACCTGCTTGGCCCCCACCTGATGATAGTGTTGAGTTAGTCCCCTGCTTGTTGTGGTGAATCCAGCCTGCCTCCGTGAGAGGATTTCCACGCTCATTGAGGACTCTTGGAGTTTTTTCTAGGCAATCATCCAGCTCGGAATTATTCTGGGACAATGCAACCTCTTGACTGTGTGGACCTGACAGATCCCGTATCCTGCCCTCCCCTACACCGATACTTCTCGTCTTTAATGGGTCGGGCAAATGGGACGGTCCAGAGGCCATGTTTTGGGTTTTAAGTCCCACCAGGAAGTTTTCGTAAATGCTAGCAAACCCAACACCAATGTCTCGAGTATTTTGTTTAGGGGTATATCCCTCCAGTGGGCTCGTTCCCACGGCAACTGTACGTGTCTTTGGGATGCCCTTGATGTCTTTGAGCCTGTTGCCGACGGACACCGTCCTGGTGGTGGCGGCCTTGGAGGTGTTGGTGTGCTTGTTTTGGCTTTTGAGGGCAGTGTTGGTGCTGGAGTCCATGTTGAAGGCATGTCTGGTGTTAGTGAAGCGAGACACCGAGCTGAGTGAGGTGTTGCTGCGCTGTGATGACGCCGTGAGTCCAAGAGAGAGCCCTTTGACTGGATCCGTGGCCACACCTTTAGAGACCATGATCTTTGCTTCACAGACAATGACATTAACAGAACAATCGCCACATGCCACTGACTTTAAAATCTTAGGCTGCGCATTTTCCCATGATGCTTCTGTGTTGCTTTCTGCATCACAAACCTTCACCTCCACTCCAACTCCTTGAGAGCGTGTTGAAATGTGGACTCCTGCACCCATGTCCTTGGTTTCCACTCGCTCTCTGACCTCCCAGCGGCTCATGGGTAGATCGGATCCAGAGCCTATGTTCTTCAAGTCCGGCCCACAACACGACACAGCCACGTTCTTCACTTCTATCACGTCACCTGTGCTGGCGTCTCTGAGCTGGATGTGGTTCCCCACCCCCTGGCTGGCAGTTTGGGGCCCGGCCTGGGTACTGCTGCTTGCCGTGGACGGGTGGGCAGAGGAGGCTTTATCAGCTCTGTTTCTGGCTTCTGCAGCTTGAAGCTCCAGTTTGAGACGACTCATCTCCACCTGGAGAGCAGATTCCTTTAACTCGGCCTCCATGTGACGTATCTTCTCCTTTAAAGCGCCAATCATTTGTTGCTGGGATTCAACCTCTTTTTCCAGTTCTGTGTTACGTGCTGTGTTGTTTTCCACTTCTTCTTTTACAGAATCTCCATCGTTCATGTGGCTTTTTCCTTGCCATGCTGGAAAATGTCCACTCTCGATGGCTCTTTCGAGAGCCTTCATCTCATCACCTAGGTGGCTGAGGTCGGAGAAGTTATGCTTCTCCTTGATGACAACCCCTTCGTCGGTACTCGTCTCTGTGTCCTTATTTTGGTTCTTGAGTTGAGAGGCCATCTTCTTCTTCTCCTCCTGAAGTACTAAGATCTTCACCTTGAGGACAGGGATCATCTTTACCTGTTCCTCCATCTCCTTCAGCTTCTGCAGAGCCACCACCATCTGATCCCGGACACTCTGCAGCTGCTGGGGACTTGTCACCGGGGTACTTCGTCCGGAGCTCTGCGGGCTCACCTGGAGGCAACCTATGCTGCCCCTGCTGCCAAGGTGTCCGTACATATCGCTACCTGTGCTGGACGGTCTGCTACTGTTGTTGGGGTCATTATAAGCACCCAGACCGGTAAAGCGAGAAAGCGAGCCAGGTGAGCTCACCCCTCCAAAGCTGGCCAGTCGACGGCGGGAACCAGACTGAAGGTGGCTTGTTAACTCCTGCTCCAGGTTGAGGTTCTCCAACACTGCGTTCTGTTTTTGCATAGATGGAGATCTAGTGACAGGAGGTCCATCATTCCTGGGATGATTTTTATCAGCGGTGGATCCATGAGGGGGAGGAAGAGGAGGTCGGCCCTTGGGTGCAGAAGACATTCCCAGTAGTCTTATGTCATCGCTGTTAGATGACTCTGCTGAAGCCCACTGGATGGATGAAACCTCACTTTGTGCTTTTTCCGCATCGCCGACGGCAGCTCTGGGCCTCCTCTTTAGGCTTAGCCGCTTAATTTTGGCGCTATTATTTCCAAAAACTGCACCGCTTGATACCTGAAGTCAGTCTCCAGGTAGATCTTTCCAGTGTTCCTACAGTGCAGACCAGAAACTGTTCAATCAATAACTACAAAGTGTGACCATTAACCAAGAAGTTGCAATGGTAGTAAAAGTCAAATTCTTCTTCCTTACCTCAATACTCGTCACTGGCGAGTCGCCCTCTCACCCGACTTGTGAAATGTTCTTCTTTTATATGGTAAAGCTTTTGACAGTAATATCTCTGAGGCTGTCCCACACACAAAGAGGAGAGAGAGAGGAGAGTTAACCCGTACGGCAGAAAGTGTTTTCAGCAATGTAACCATTCTGAAAATGTCATGTCTGCATGGACTGGACTCACTACACTGTAATTACTCCTCAACTCTCCCTCTAAATGCCAGCTCCAAGTCTTCTCACCACACAGACCATTTTCAACCCAGAAATATAACTGTAAACAAAGTTTGTGGACAATCAGCTGATGTTTAAAGGATACCACCAAATATAAAATAGAAGGTTTGAACACACTTATTGCACACAAATTGTTACCTGGAACTTTGCTATGTGTCACAAAGATGTTTCAAACGACCATTTGGTAAATCCACTTGTATCCGCCAAAAGCTATAGAGAAGTGAAAATGTCTTGAAGCTGCGTCCTCATCTTGTTTGATGGCCATTGCTGAGTAGGAGTGCATCACTCTCTCGGCCTCGGTCTCACACACTTTGTGCAGCTTGCATCAAGGAAATCCAATACTGGCCTTGACATATAGTCTGTCCCAGCAGCACCAGCAGCTCTAAAAGGTACAAGGATGCAAGCGTGCCAAAGTGCTGCTGAGGAGTCTCTATGTAAACGTTTTGGAATCATTACGCACATAGCTATATTTATGATGCTTAATAATTAGCATTCTTCATTACATTACAACTAATCAGATGGACTGCAGTGAAAAACGGGATGCACACAAATAACTGCATTGTTTGTTCTTTTGTCCTTTGCGCAGGAGCACGAGTGCTGCCCACACGGAGCTCCCTTACCATGGTGGACCCCGACTTAAACACCTTGGAAAATGTCTTTTTCAACTTGTATTCCCTAGGGAATATGTACTGTACTGTGCAATCTACTAATAAAAGTCTCGATCAATCAATCAATGCTCCCTGCTGGCAGTTGGTGAGAACTGCACTTCCGGCTGGCGAGCTGCACCAGAGAGACGTCTGCCTCCACTTCCGCTGTCAGAGCACTTGTGTGCATAAAGTCGGTAACTTTACACTTTCTTTAGCATGATATTTGGCATGTCTAAGATGCATCTATATGCATTTGGTTTGTCTCGGAATAATCGGTACTCTCAACCGACAAGGCTTTGATGAATTGCTTAAAAAATTATTTTCACAGTATGCGAGATTATTCGGATAAAAGAGAGCATTGGAGTGTCAACTTACAATTGAGTTCTGTTTTCAGTGTCCGAATTGTGTTCCTTAGATCAGTGGTTCTCAAATGGGGGTATTTGAAGATATGCCAAGGTGTACTTGAGATTTTTTTTTAATATTCTAAAAAATAGCAACAATTCAAAAATCCTTTATAAATATATTATTGAATACTATTCCAACAAAATGAATGTAAGTTCATAAAGTGTAAAAAGAAATGCAACAATGCAATATTCAGTGTTGACAGCTAGATTTTATGTGGACATGTTCCATAAATATTGATGTTAAAGATTTCTTTTTTTGTGAAGAAATGTTTAGAATGAAGTTGATGAATCCAGATGGATCTCTATTACAATCCCCAAAGACGGCACTTTAAGTTGATGATTACTTCTATGTGGAGAAATCTGCATTTAGAATTCAATCACTTGTTTATTTTTCAACAAGTTTTTAGGTATTTTTATATCTTTTTTCCAAATAGTTCGAGAAAGACCACTACAAATGAGCAATATTTTGCACTGTTATACAATTTAATAAATCAGAAACTGATGACATAGTGCTGTATTTTACTTATTCATCTCTTTTTTTTCAACCCAAAATGCTTTGCTCTGATAGATAGATAGATAGATAGATAGATAGATAGATAGATAGATAGATAGATAGATAGATAGATAGATGGATAGATAGTACTTTATTGATTCCTTCAGGAGAGTTCCTTCAGGAAAATTAAAATTCCAGCAGCAGTGTACAGAGTTGAGATCAATTTAAAGTAAATAATGGGGATTTAAATGGAAACAAAATAGAGAAATGTTATGATGAAGGGGTACTTGAATTAAAAACATGTTCACAGGGGGTACATCACTGAAAAAAGATTGAGAACCACTGCCTTAGATCATAAAACACGTCAATAAATACACAAATATCCGCGGGACTACGTATCCCACAATGCAACCTAACCGTCTCCTCTCAATGACGTCATAATTGCGCGCCTCATCTGGATGAAAACATTCTTTCTGGCTCGCCTTTAAAGGTATGTCTTTACATTCTACGCTTCTTCGTCTAAGGTATGTATTCATCACTCACATTGTATGGTTGTTTCTGTAATGTAATCACATGTCCCGCATTAGACACACGACTAACATGAGCTGTGTACGTCATTCAAGCCATAAGGTTTACAGCTAGTTAGCTAACACTGCCTCCTGTCCATTCGGGCTCAAACACTCACAGGAGACAGCATTCAACTTTATTAACTCACTAAAACATCTCACTCACAGGAGACAACATTATATTTTATTAACTCACTAAAACATCTCACACACAGGAGACAGCATTAAGCTTTATTAAAACATCTCACACACAAGACAGCATTAAACTTTATTAACTCACTAAAACATCTCACACACAGGAGACAACATTAAACTTTATTAAAACATCTCACACACAGGAGACAACATTACACTTTATTAACTCACTAAAACATCTCACACACAGGAGACAACATTAAACTTTATTAAAACATCTCACACACAGGAGACAACATTACACTTTATTAACTCACTAAAACATCTCACACACAGGAGACAACATTAAACTTTATTAAAACATCTCACACACAGGAGACAACATTACACTTTATTAACTCACTAAAACATCTCACACACAGGAGACAACATTAAACTTTATTAAAACATCTCACACACAGGAGACAACATTACACTTTATTAACTCACTAAAACATCTCACACACAGGAGACAGCATTAAACTTTATTAAAACATCTCACACACAAGACAGCATTAAACTTTATTAACTCACTAAAACATCTCACACACAGGAGACAACATTAAACTTTATTAAAACATCTCACACACAGGAGACAACATTACACTTTATTAACTCACTAAAACATCTCACACACAGGAGACAACATTAAACTTTATTAAAACATCTCACACACAGGAGACAACATTACACTTTATTAACTCACTAAAACATCTCACACACAGGAGACAACATTAAACTTTATTAAAACATCTCACACACAGGAGACAACATTACACTTTATTAACTCACTAAAACATCTCACACACAGGAGACAACATTAAACTTTATTAAAACATCTCACACACAGGAGACAACATTACACTTTATTAACTCACTAAAACATCTCACACACAGGAGACAGCATTAAACTTTATTAAAACATCTCACACACAGGAGACAACATTACACTTTATTAACTCACTAAAACATCTCACACACAGGAGACAACATTAAACTTTATTAAAACATCTCACACACAGGAGACAACATTACACTTTATTAACTCACTAAAACATCTCACACACAGGAGACAACATTAAACTTTATTAAAACATCTCACACACAGGAGACAACATTACACTTTATTAACTCACTAAAACATCTCACACACAGGAGACAGCATTAAACTTTATTAAAACATCTCACACACAAGACAGCATTAAACTTTATTAACTCACTAAAACATCTCACACACAGGAGACAACATTAAACTTTATTAAAACATCTCACACACAGGAGACAACATTACACTTTATTAACTCACTAAAACATCTCACACACAGGAGACAACATTAAACTTTATTAAAACATCTCACACACAGGAGACAACATTACACTTTATTAACTCACTAAAACATCTCACACACAGGAGACAACATTAAACTTTATTAAAACATCTCACACACAGGAGACAACATTACACTTTATTAACTCACTAAAACATCTCACACACAGGAGACAACATTAAACTTTATTAAAACATCTCACACACAGGAGACAACATTACACTTTATTAACTCACTAAAACATCTCACACACAGGAGACAGCATTAAACTTTATTAAAACATCTCACACACAGGAGACAACATTACACTTTATTAACTCACTAAAACATCTCACACACAGGAGACAACATTAAACTTTATTAAAACATCTCACACACAGGAGACAACATTACACTTTATTAACTCACTAAAACATCTCACACACAGGAGACAACATTAAACTTTATTAAAACATCTCACACACAGGAGACAACATTACACTTTATTAACTCACTAAAACATCTCACACACAGGAGACAACATTAAACTTTATTAAAACATCTCACACACAGGAGACAACATTACACTTTATTAACTCACTAAAACATCTCACACACAGGAGACAACATTAAACTTTATTAAAACATCTCACACACAGGAGACAACATTACACTTTATTAACTCACTAAAACATCTCACACACAGGAGACAGCATTAAACTTTATTAAAACATCTCACACACAGGAGACAACATTAAACTTTATTAAAACATCTCACACACAGGACAGCATTAAGCTTTATTAAAACATCTCACACACAAGACAGCATTAAACTTTATTAACTCACTAAAACATCTCACACACAGGACAACATTATCAATCAATCAATCAATCAATGTTTACTTATATAGCCCTAAATCACTAGTGTCTCAAAGGGCTGCACAAACCACTAATACATCCTCGGTAGGCCCACATAAGGGCAAGGAAAAACTCACACCCAGTGGGACGTCGGTGACAATGATGACTATGAGAACCTTGGGGAGGAGGAAAGCAATGGATGTCGAGCGGATTAAGATTTATTAACTCACTACAACATCTCACACACAGGACAGGATTAAGCTTTATTAACTCACTACAACATCTCACACACAGGACAGGATTAAGCTTTACTAAGCTTTATTGTCATTGCACAAGTACAAAAAAACTGTGTTTTCAGCACAAAGTTGTTGAAGACGAGACAAAGAAACAGTGCACAACAGGGGTGTCCAAAGTGCAGCCCGCCACACGTTCTAGAAATGCCAGAGTTGTTAGAACGTGAGAGAGAGAGAGAGTTGTTTGTGGTAATAATATGAAAATATATATATATTTATATTTTCATACTATTACTACAAACATCTCTCTCTCTCTCTCGTTCTAATATATATATATATATATATATATATATATATATATATATATATATATATATATATATATATATATATTATATATATTAGTCATGGCCATAAATATTGGCACTCCTGCACTTCTCCCCAGAAAAAGGATGAATTGACAAATGCAAATATTTTGGTATTCTCATGTTTATTTCTGTTGTTTGCATTGGAACAAAACACCAAAAAGCCAAATATGATATTATTTTACACATAACTCCAAAAATGGACTGGACAAAATGATTGGCACCGTTTCAAAATGGCCTTTAATTTGTGATGAAACTCACCTGTAGCAAGTAACAGGTGCTGGCAACATAGAAAGCACCCTTGCAGCCTGTTGAAACGGAGAACAGGTGACTCAACCTTTTGTGTTGGGTGTACCACACTGAGCGTGGAGAAAAGAAAGAAGAGCAAAGAACTCTCAGAAGATTTGAGAAGCAAGATTGTGGAGAAGCATGGACAATGTCAAGGCTACAAGTCCATCTCCAGGGATGTAAATGTTCCTGTGTCTACTGTGTCATCAGGACGTTTAAAGTCCATAGCACTGGAGCTAACCTGCCTGGACGTGGACGGAAGAGAGCAATAGATGAACCAAGGAATGTTAGAATTGTGGATAAAGAACCTGGATCAAAGAAATTGAAGCTGACCTGCAGACACAAGGTACAACCGTGTCAGCTCACACTATCATCTCAATGAAAAGGGACGCTATGGTTGGAGACCCAGGAGGACCCCGCTGCTGACACAGACACAAAATCAAGACTGGAGTTTGCAAAAACTTACCTGAGGAAGCCAACATCCTTCTGGGAGAAGGTCCTGTGGACAGATGAGACTACAGTGGAGCTTTTTGGTAAAGCACATCATCACACTGTTTACAGAAAACAAAATGAGGCCTTCAAAGAACAGAACACCAAGCCTACAGTCAAACTTGGTGGAGGTTCACTGATGTTTTGCTGCTTCTGGTACCAGATGCCTTGACTGTGTGCATGGCATCATGAAATCTGAGGACTACCAAACAATTTTGAGACATAATGTAGGGCCCAGTGTCAGAAAGCTGGGTCTCCATCAGAGGTCATGGGTCTTCCAGCAGGACAAAGCATACTTCAAAAATCCCTAACATGGCTTAGGACAAAGCGCTGGAGAGTTGTGAAGTGGCCATCAATGAGTCCAGATCTAAATCCTATAGAACATCTGAGGACAGACCTAAAAACAGCAGTTGGGAGAAGTTCAAATCTGAAAGACATGAAGCAGTTTGCAAAAGAAGAGCTCTCCAAAATTCCAGTGGCAAGGTTTAAGAAACACATTGATGCTTACAGGAAGCCATTGATCTCACTTATTGTTTCCAAAGGATGTGCTACCAAATATTAACTTGAGTGTGCCAATCATTTTGTGGGACTTCTGTGTAAAATAATATCAAATTTGGCTTTCTTTGTGTTGTTCCAATGCAAACCAAAGAAATAAACATGTGAATACTCATGACAACAATCTTCTGGGAGAAGTGCTGCATATATGTTTGGCCATTACTGTTTATTTTAAATCTACTTTCAGTTAAGGCTGTTTGAACTGACAATATTAACATCTAGTATGTGAAACACTAATGTTCATGTTAGTGTCTTCTTCAACTTTTAACTTCAAGCAACAGTGTCCTCTGTAGTGGACGTCCTAAATGCTGATTCTCAGAAAAAATTAACTGACAATTTAACGTTTAATAACATAAATAACTCACAAATTGATGCTTGGGATCATATATACTTTCCAGGTGGTGGTTTATCAAGTAGCTTCTCATAATAATTGTGTTTTTTTATTTGCCTGGTGCATTTTCTACTTGAAACGTGGCTAACAAATGATGATAAAATATTTGAAAAAAAATGTGGGTTGAAACCTCACAACTTCTTACCGGCTTTATGTGTCGTCTAAAGTACCAATGATAGTCACACACACACATGGTGTGGTGAAATTTGTCCTGTTCATTTGACCCTTCCCCTTTATCACCCACTGGGAGGTGAGAGGAGCAGTGAGCAGCAGTGGTGCCGCGCCTGGGAATCATTTATGGGGATTTAACCCCCAATTACAAGCTTTGATGCTGAGTCCCAGCAGGGATGTAATGGCTCCCATTTTTATAGTCTTTGGTATGACTTGGCTGGGGTTTGAACTCCCAACCTACCAATCTCAGGGCGGACACTCTAACCACTAGACCACTGGTTTGTCTGTGCTAGCAACATGAAATGCTATGCATAGATTGGAATGAATACTTCAGGAATGTCCTCTCAAACAATCCTTTCTCCCTCCTTTACAACCTCTCAAACAAGGACGTCGCGCTCTGCAGGAGGAATTTTGGGAGAAGTAGTCTACTTCCCGATCGGTTAATTCAAAAGTGCCAGCAAGAAACTGCACTGACCAAGTTTTCATTGTACTCAGTACTATTGTCAGGATTTTCATACCAAAATACTGTGCTATTTATAATACCCTTACACCCCTACTTTCCATGTACCGTAATTCTTATGGTTTTGTGTGCGTGCGTGTGTGTGTGTGTGTGTCTGCGTGTGTGTGTGTGCAGTAAGTAAGAAAGAGTAAGAATGTCCCAGCAGGCGGGCCACCCGGCCTCGGACAATCCTGCGCTGGTGGTGACCAGCAACGTGCATCAGTACTCCATGAAGAAGAAGAAGGTCCTGAACGCAGAGGACAGTGAGTTGTTTGAACTGAGCCAGGCTGCAGGCATCAGTGTGGACCAGGAGGTCTTCAAGTGAGTGGCATGATGATGAGAAGGTGAGACAACTGCTGATGTGGCTGCTCTCTAGGATCATGGTGGACTTGCTGAAGATGAACGTGGCCCCGCAAGCCGTCTTTGAGACTTTGAAGGCCATGTCTGCAGGCCAGAAGTTCCCCGAGAGTAGCAGCGGGGACTGTGCAGCCACCTCCCACGGCACAGGGGTCCCCTCTACGACGGCAGAGGCCAGAGGTAAGTGTTTGAACTCCTGCTGAACCCACAGTACTTTGATATTACGTTAGCATGTGGGGCTGCAATAGCACAGTCACTGACTAGCTTATTCTGGGGCTGGGCGATAAAACAATATCAAGATATATAGGGATAGACACGTAATCCATATCAATGAAAAATGCCTACCATAAAATGTAAAAATGTTTTGCCGTCGCAAGAAAGCGGAAGTGGCGGCGCAAGGTTAGGTGCAGGAATAAAATCACAATTTAAGCTAGCAACATAGGAAGTGATGAGTGAGCAGTGAGCAGTGGGAGGGACACACTGCCAGCCAATCAGGTAGCAGTACCAACTATCAAGTTAGGTTGCACCATCTTGTTGTCTGGCGCTTGATTTTCTGCATGAGTGAGAAGAGCAAGTCAACATGGAGAAATTGTGCATAAAAGAGGAAAAGTCACCTGGACACTTTGGCACTGTTTTGGAATAATTTTTTTTCAAACGGACTGTAGTCAGAGCAATGTGGTCTGTAAATGCTTTAGGTGCTCGTCCCCACCAAGAGCACTAATACCTGCGCTCACCCTTTAGAGCACAGCCCTGACTTCCTGCCACTAAACCTGCAGAAAATACTTCTTCTCAGGTTTCTATGTTTACATTTGCACACTATTTTCTTACACTCTATGATGCATTTCTTACATGTTCCTTATTTTTGCACCTTCATTTTAAGAGCTTATTGTTAAATGTTCAATGGGATTTTACTATTTTGTTGGCTTTGTTTGTTTTTCATGTTTGTGTTGACATTTCCTTCCTGCTGAGGGATTATAATCACAGCAAATTACATTTCATATAAAAATGGTTTAGTACATTTTTCTCCTGCTCCTTTTTTTGGATAGACTATGAAAATATCAAGAATGATTGAATTGACCGATATGAAACACTTATATTGTGATACCTTTTTCATCCACATCGCCCAGCTCTCGCTAATCCATAGTCGACTACGACACGTACGCCTATTCAGTGGCTCCAATTTAGCCCTCAGCTTTGTAAATTCAGATTGATATATTTTTAGGCATATATTAACTAACAATAAAGATATATTAATATTATTTACACCATTACTATGCTGCTCAATTGGTTGATACAAACAAATTCAATGTCCATTTCAGAGCAAGGGCAGGTCAAGTGCTGATAAGAACAAATAAGGATGAGGACAAAATGCACACAGGTGTATAAACAAAGTTGGCTGAAATGATGGTTACAGCAATGTTTCACTCCATCTCTCTTTTAAGTGGAACAATGGAGGACGTTCTTGGTGTCTTAGTGGCCGCCGCCATTTGTCCCTGGTCACACAGGACTATGGTTAACATGTCATTTGTCTCATGGTTGGAACATGCACACGTCACCGACGAGCTTTCCTGGTTTGACAATTTAAAAGAGTCGTTGTCTTGGTGATGCCTCCTCCTGTTGAAGGAGTGCAAATACTGCAGCCCTTCCCTTCCCTTCTAATGTTTCTCACTGTGGAATTTTCCTCCTTGACGCCTAAACATGGCTCCATGCTTACTAATCTCCCTCTTTCTCCTGCTGGAATGCACCTCCATGTTCCAATGTTCCTCCGCAAGACGAGTGTTCGCTCTCTGGGAGGAGCCCAAAGCTTCCTGCAGCGTCGGGCCCCAGGGCTGCGAGGGTCAGCACTAAGATGGTGGTCTACGGCCCCCAAGATGTTAACTCTCAAGGTCCCCCTCGTCTGTCCCCCCCAATGTCTTGCACGCTTCTGTCTCATGACTTGCGTGTGACTTAGCATCGTGCATGTCCGTCTTTGCATCTCTGCATGTGCAGTCATTGAGCAGTTTGGCCTCATTCCTGTGAGAATCCTGCGTGCGACTGAAGCATTAAAGCGTGGGACGGTCTAGGACTAGCTGCAGTGTGCTCACACTTCCAGCAGGTGGCAATAATGTCATAGTCATCTCCTTCATGAAAAACTAACCTGGAGCACATGTCGTTATTTACAAGTGCTAGTGATCTTTGCCTCCTTGAAGAAACAGGATAGCAACAGTACTAGGTAGTAGTAGTAGTAGTATTAGTATATAGTATTAATAGTAGTAGTATTAGTGATCTTTGCCTCCTTGAAGAAACAGGATAGCAACAGTACTAGGTAGTAGTAGGAGTAGTATTAGTATATAGTATTAATAGTAGTAGTAGTAGTCATGTTTGCCTCCTTGGAGAAACAGGATAGCCACAGTACTAGGTAGTAGTAGTAGTAGTATTAGTATATAGTATTAATAGTAGTAGTAGTAGTCATGTTTGCCTCCTTGAAGAAACAGGATAGCAACACTACTAGGTAGTAGTAGTAGTAGTATTAGTATATAGTATTAATAGTATTAGTAGTAGTGATCTTTGCCTCCTTGAAGAAACAGGATAGCAACAGTACTAGGTAGTAGTAGTAGTAGTAGTATATAGTGTATATATAGTAGTATTAGTGATGTTTGCCTCCTTGAAGAAACAGGATAGCAACAGTACTAGGTAGTAGTAGTAGTAGTAGTATTAGTATTAGTATATAGTATATATAGTAATATTAGTGATATTTGCCTCCTTGAAGAAACAGGATAGCAACAGTACTAGGTAGTAGTAATAGTAGTATTAGTATATAGTGTATATATAGTAGTATTAGTGATGTTTGCCTCCTTGGAGAAACAGGATAGACACAGTACTAGGTAGTAGTAGTAGTAGTAGTATTAGTATATAGTGTATATATAGTAGTATTAGTGATGTTTGCCTCCTTGAAGAAACAGGATAGCAACACTACTAGGTAGTAGTAGTAGTAGTATTAGTATATAGTATAGTATTAGTAGTAGTGATGTTTGCCTCCTTGAAGAAACAGGATAGCAACACTACTAGGTAGTAGTAGTAGTAGTATTAGTATATAGTATTAATAGTATTAGTAGTAGTGATGTTTGCCTCCTTGAAGAAACAGGATAGCAACAGTACTAGGTAGTAGTAGTAGTAGTATTAGTATGTAGTATATATAGTAGTAGTAGTGTTGTTTGCCTCCTTGAAGAAACAGGATAGCAACAGTACTAGGTAGTAGTAGAAGTAGTAGTAGGTAGTAGTGATGTTTGCCTCATTGAACAAACAGGATAGCAACAGTACTAGGTAGTAGTAGTAGTAGTAGTAGGTAATAGTAGTAGTGATGTTTGCCTCCTTGAAGAAACAGGATAGCAACAGTACTAGGTAGTAGTAGTAGTAGTAGTAGGTAATAGTAGTAGTGATGTTTGCCTCATTGAACAAACAGGATAGCAACAGTACTAGGTAGTAGTAGTAGTAGTAGTAGGTAATAGTAGTAGTGATGTTTGCCTCCTTGAAGAAACAGGATAGCAACAGTACTAGGTAGTAGTAGTAGTATATAGTATATATAGTAGTAGTAGTGATGTTTGCCTCCTTGAAGAAACAGGATAGCAACAGTAGTAGTAGAAGTAGTAGTATATAGTAGTAGTAGAGCGCAGAAACAGGACAGCAACAGTAGTAGTAGAAGTAGTAGTATATAGTATTAGTAATAGGTAGTAGTAGAGCGCAGAAACAGGACAGCAACAGTAGTAGTAGAAGTAGTAGTATATAGTATTAGTAATAGGTAGTAGTAGAGTGCAGAAACAGGATAGCAGTAGTAGAAGTAGTAGTATATAGTAGTAGGTAGTAGTAGGGTTCAGAAACAGGATAGAGCGCAGAAACAGGATAGCAACAGTAGTAGTAGTAGAAATAGTAGTAGTAGGTAGTAGTAGAGTGCAGAAACAGGATAGCAGCAGTAGTAGTATTAGTAGTAGTAGAAGTAGTAGTATATAGTAGTAGTAGTAGGTAGTAGTAGAGCGCAGAAACAGGATAGCAACAGTAGTAGAAGTAGTAGTATATAGTAGTAGTAGTAGGTAGTAGTAGGGTTCAGAAACGCAGAAACAGGATAGTAACAGTAGTAGTAGTAGTATAAGTATATAAAGACCAGGACAGGCTGCAAGATTAGACTGTTACTCCCTGCAGGCCAGTCCATGGTCAACTTCCAGTCCTGCTGTTTAAAGACCAGGACAGGCTGCAAGACTACAATGCAGGCCAGACCAAGGTCAACTTCCAGTCCTGTTGTTTAAAGACCAGGACAGGCTGCAAGACTACAATGCAGGCCAGACCATGGTCAACTTCCAGTCCTGTTGTTTAAAGACCAGGACAGGCTGCAAGACTACAACGCAGGCCAGACCAAGGTCAACTTCCAGTCCTGCTGTTTAATGACAAGGACAGGATCCAAGACTACAATGCAGGCCAGACCAAGGTCAACTTCCAGTCCTGCTGTTTAAAGACCAGGACAGGCTGCAAGACTACAATGCAGGCCAGACCATGGTCAACTTCCAGTCCTGTTGTTTAAAGACCAGGACAGGCTGCAAGACTACAATGCAGGCCAGACCATGGTCAACTTCCAGTCCTGCTGTTTAATGACAAGGACAGGATGCAAGACTACAATGCAGGCCAGACCAAGGTCAACTTCCAGTCCTGCTGTTTAAAGACCAGGACAGGCTGCAAGACTACAATGCAGGCCAGACCATGGTCAACTTCCAGTCCTGTTGTTTAATGACAAGGACAGGATGCAAGACTACAATGCAGGCCAGACCAAGGTCAACTTCCAGTCCTGCTGTTTAAAGACCAGGACAGGCTGCAAGACTACAATGCAGGCCAGACCAAGGTCAACTTCCAGTCCTGCTGTTTAAAGACCAGGACAGGCTGCAAGACTACAATGCAGGCCAGACCATGGTCAACTTCCAGTCCTGTTGTTTAATGACAAGGACAGGATGCAAGACTACAATGCAGGCCAGACCAAGGTCAACTTTTTGCTTCTGCGTACTATTTATTTATTTTAAAGAGCACTTAGGTCATAGAAGTAATAAGTTCTCAGTGGAACTGCTGCAGTGCACTTAGGTCATAGAAGTAATAAGTTCTCAGTGGAACTGCTGCAGTGCACTTAGGTCATAGAAGTAATAAGTTCTCAGTGGAACTGCTGCAGTGCACTTAGGTCATAGAAGTAATAAGTTCTCAGTGGAACTGGCGCAGTGCACTTAGGTCATAGAAGTAATAAGTTCTCAGTGGAACTGGTGCAGTGCACTTAGGTCATAGAAGTAGTAAGTTGTCAGTGGAACTGGTGCAGTGCACTTAGGTCATAGAAGTAATAAGTTCTCAGATGAAGTGGTGCAGTGCACTTAGGTCATAGAAGTAATAAGTTCTCAGATGAAGTGGTGCAGTGCACTTAGGTCATAGAAGTAGTAAGTTGTCAGTGGAAGTGGTGCAGTGCACTTAGGTCATAGAAGTAATAAGTTCTCAGATGAAGTGGTGCAGTGCACTTAGGTCATAGAAGTAGTAAGTTGTCAGTGGAAGTGGTGCAGTGCACTTAGGTCATAAAAGTAATAAGTCCTCAGATGAAGTGGTGCAGTGCACTTAGGTCATAGAAGTAGTAAGTTGTCAGTGGAAGTGGTGCAGTGCACTTAGGTCATAGAAGTAATAAGTTCTCAGATGAAGTGGTGCAGTGCACTTAGGTCATAGAAGTAATAAGTTCTCAGTGGAACTGGTGCAGTGCACTTAGGTCATAGAAGTAATAAGTTCTCAGTGGAACTGGTGCAGTGCACTTAGGTCATAGAAGTAATAAGTTCTCAGTGGAACTGCTGCAGTTCACTTAGGTCATAGAAGTAATAAGTTCTCAGTGGAACTGGTGCAGTGCACTTAGGTCATAGGGGTAATAAGTTCTCAGTGGAACTGCTGCAGTTCACTTAGGTCATAGAAGTAATAAGTTCTCAGTGGAACTGGTGCAGTGCACTTAGGTCATAGAAGTAATAAGTTCTCAGTGGAACTGCTGCAGTTCACTTAGGTCATAGAAGTAATAAGTTCTCAGTGGAACTGCTGCAGTGCACTTAGGTCATAGAAGTAATAAGTTCTCAGTGGAACTGGTGCAGTGCACTTAGGTCATAGAAGTAATAAGTTCTCAGTGGAACTGGTGCAGTGCACTTAGGTCATAGAAGTAATAAGTTCTCAGTGGAAGTGGTGCAGTGCACTTAGGTCATAGAAGTAATAAGTTCTCAGATGAAGTGGTGCAGTGCACTTAGGTCATAGAAGTAGTAAGTTGTCAGTGGAAGTGGTGTAGACTCCTTCCTCTGTTGAGGAAAGTGTGACATATTGACTCCTCTCTGCAACATCAAGAGTGGGAAGCCTACAGTTTGTTTCCACTTCTTATTAGGCAAGTCTACAGTTGATGAGATATTAAGGTGAAAGTAAAAGCAAATAAGAAGTGAAGTGTAACGTGTTAGATGTCCCTAAAATGCTTCACATGCATTGATTTCAGTGGGAGAAAACATCATTTGTTTGTTGCATCCTGTTTGTGGCAAAGTCTGTTGGTGTTGTAGCGTCCACGGCGTCCTGAAGCTGTTTTGTCCTCTGTCAGCAGTGCGAAGCAAAGCATCCTCAGGCAGCCACGGCAAGAAGAGCCGCGAGGTCTCCAGCCAGCGAGTGCAGCGGCAGCCCAGCGCCACTAGAGGGCAGAAGACAAAAAGCTCCGGCAGCAGTAGCTCCTCCTCGCAGATGAACTCAACCTAAAACAGTCAGTCCTTTTCTTTTTGACTTCAAATATGCTTCATTACCATACTTGTACTCTACGGACATAATTAACACATACCTAGAAAAGAAAAGGCAGCTGCTACTCTCACAAATTATGTCCCACAATTCTTTGCTTTTCTTGCATTTTTTCCTAAATAAAATTAATGTACAACATTTTTGTTTTTGTTTTTAAAATAAAGATGTATTCAAAAAAAAATTACTTTTTTCCTGTGGCTGCTGATCAAATCAACACTAATATGTAATATAATCTATTGGAGCTAACCCTCCTTTCATTTAAAGCAGCACTTCCATTGTCAGCAAAACAGGCCCAGAGCATTAAACTACCACCACCATGCTTGACGGTAGGCCTGGTGTTCCTGGGATTAAAGGCCTCACCTTTTCTCCTCCAAACATATTGCTGGGTATTGTGGCCAAACCGCTCACTTTTTGTTTCTTCTGACCAGAGAACTTCCCTCCAGAAGGTCTTCTCTATGTCCATGTGATTGTCACAGCTTTACCAGATTGCGGATATTTTCCCATTATTTTAAAGCATATCTACAATTTTCTTTGGTCCTAAGTTAAGCATTTTCAAGCATAACAATGACTAAAATAACCACAAACATTGTTACTCATTTTAAAAGCATATTCTACAATTTTCTTTTGTTCTAAATCAAACATTGTCAGGCACAATAGCTAAGCTAACTACAGATATTATTTTGTTGGGCATATTCTAAAAAAAATCAATATATATGTATGTATGTATATGTGAAAAAACTGGGCATAGTTGTCCCACTCTGCCGGCCTACCTGGCCACTAGGGGGCATGTGCCTGACCTAAACCCAGCAAACACCTGACGTCCTTCCAGACTTTGATGCAACTCCTGTATCTCTGTGGAAAATCTGAGAAAAACTCTGCTGTTCTCCTTGTTGGTTAACCTTTGACACAATGGCTGCACCCATGTTGTTTATACCCATGTTAATTATGTCTTAAATACTTCAAAATGTAAGTTGGTTAACCTTTGACACAATGGCTGCGCCCATGTTGTTTATACCCATGTTAATTATGTCTTAAATACTTCAAAATGTAAGTTGGTTAACCTTTGACACAATGGCTGCACCCATGTTGTTTATACCCATGTTAATTATGTCTTAAATACTTCAAAATGTAAGACAAAAAAGTCCTGTCGGGATGTTTTGATCAATTTATTTGACGAAACATTTACCTTACAATTGTCCATTCTAGGGATGTCATGGGATGAACTTTTCTTATCATGGTTATTATTATTATTATCGCAGCCATTTTAAATGGGCTTAAAACTACTTATAATAAAATATTTTAATCAAGTTTTATTTTTATCAAAACACAGACACATTCAAAATGTATATATTAAGTAGAAAGTACACACGAAAGCAATACTAGCATTATAAACAAAGTAATATGACAGAAAAAAAGAAAAAATACTATAGATAAAAAATAATAAATGTGAGAAATTTGCTAGATGGCACCTTGTGGACATAAGACGTAACTGCACTTTGTGTCCACATATGTGTACAAATAGTCCTCATCTATGAGCTCTAGTCTTACAGTAGGACTGCAAAATAATAATGAAGATCATTTTGATCAATATTGACATCAGGATTGATAATCATGATTATTCATTATGTTTGCTAAAACAGTGTTGGGTTATGAATGCAACATCATGTCATGAGGTATATATTTTATTATATCATATTATATTATATATCAAAGGCCATTGAAGTGTTGCTGAGTATCGTGGCCACTGATTGGCTGAAACTCCACATGGAGGGTAAATGTGAGCATCAGGGGGGAGACCTCTCCTCATGTTAAGAAACATCCTTATTTTCTTCTACACTTTGATTATGCAAGATATTTCATTGATTAATAATGATTCCAACTTCATTCAAGAGTGAAAAGACTGCCTTACTTTGCGTGCACAGATGGAGTCCCGCCAGCACCTGTAATCATGTTGTGCTACCTAGCATGTGCGGGACGTCCAGCCCGTCCGTCCACTTGGTGATCACTCCAGCAGCACTGAGAGCGGAGATTCCAATGCCAACACAGCAATTGACTCAAACAACTCTCCACCGTAATGTCAAACTGCTAGCTTGATGCTAATATACTGGACATTGGCTTTGCTGTTGACATGCTACTCGTTAGCATTGGTGATTTTACATGGCCTTTTCAACACCTCCAAATGTGTTGATGAAAAGTAGAAGTAAGATGCACGTTACAAGGACACTTCTGCTGTGTGATAAGTACAATACTTACTAATGAAAAGTAGAAGTAAGATGCACGTTACAAGGACACTTCTGCTGTGTGATAAGTACAATACTTACTAATGAAAAGTAGAAGTAAGATGCACGTTACAAGGACACTTCTGCTGTGTGATAAGTACAATACTTACTAATGAAAAGTAGAAGTAAGATGCACGTTACAAGGACACTTCTGCTGTGTGATAAGTACAATACTTACTAATGAAAAGTAGAAGTAAGATGCACGTTACAAGGACACTTCTGCTGTGTGATAAGTACAATACTTACTAATGAAAAGTAGAAGTAAGATGCACGTTACAAGAGAACTTCTGCTGTGTGATAAGTACAATACTTACTAATGAAAAGTAGAAGTAAGATGCACGTTACAAGGACACTTCTGCTGTGTGATAAGTACAATACTTACTAATGAAAAGTAGAAGTAAGATGCACGTTACAAGGACACTTCTGCTGTGTGATAAGTACAATACTTACTAATGAAAAGTAGAAGTAAGATGCACGTTACAAGGACACTTCTGCTGTGTGATAAGTACAATACTTACTAATGAAAAGTAGAAGTAAGATGCACGTTACAAGGACACTTCTGCTGTGTGATAAGTACAATACTTACTAATGAAAAGTAGAAGTAAGATGCACGTTACAAGGACACTTCTGCTGTGTGATAAGTACAATACTTACTAATGAAAAGTAGAAGTAAGATGCACGTTACAAGAGAACTTCTGCTGTGTGATAAGTACAATACTTACTAATGAAAAGTAGAAGTAAGATGCACGTTACAAGGACACTTCTGCTGTGTGATAAGTACAATACTTACTAATGAAAAGTAGAAGTAAGATGCACGTTACAAGGACACTTCTGCTGTGTGATAAGTACAATACTTACTAATGAAAAGTAGAAGTAAGATGCACGTTACAAGGACACTTCTGCTGTGTGATAAGTACAATACTTACTAATGAAAAGTAGAAGTAAGATGCACGTTACAAGGACACTTCTGCTGTGTGATAAGTACAATACTTACTAATGAAAAGTAGAAGTAAGATGCACGTTACAAGGACACTTCTGCTGTGTGATAAGTACAATACTTACTAATGAAAAGTAGAAGTAAGATGCACGTTACAAGGACACTTCTGCTGTGTGATAAGTACAATACTTACTAATGAAAAGTAGAAGTAAGATGCACGTTACAAGGACACTTCTGCTGTGTGATAAGTACAATACTTACTAATGAAAAGTAGAAGTAAGATGCACGTTACAAGGACACTTCTGCTGTGTGATAAGTACAATACTTACTAATGAAAAGTAGAAGTAAGATGCACGTTACAAGGACACTTCTGCTGTGTGATAAGTACAATACTTACTAATGAAAAGTAGAAGTAAGATGCACGTTACAAGGACACTTCTGCTGTGTGATAAGTACAATACTTACTAATGAAAAGTAGAAGTAAGATGCACGTTACAAGGGAACTTCTGCTGTGTGATAAGTACAATACTTACTAATGAAAAGTAGAAGTAAGATGCACGTTACAAGAGAACTTCTGCTGTGTGATAAGTACAATACTTACTAATGAAAAGTAGAAGTAAGATGCACGTTACAAGGACACTTCTGCTGTGTGATAAGTACAATACTTACTAATGAAAAGTAGAAGTAAGATGCACGTTACAAGGACACTTCTGCTGTGTGATAAGTACAATACTTACTAATGAAAAGTAGAAGTAAGATGCACGTTACAAGGACACTTCTGCTGTGTGATAAGTACAATACTTACTAATGAAAAGTAGAAGTAAGATGCACGTTACAAGGACACTTCTGCTGTGTGATAAGTACAATACTTACTAATGAAAAGTAGAAGTAAGATGCACGTTACAAGGACACTTCTGCTGTGTGATAAGTACAATACTTACTAATGAAAAGTAGAAGTAAGATGCACGTTACAAGGGAACTTCTGCTGTGTGATAAGTACAATACTTACTAATGAAAAGTAGAAGTAAGATGCACGTTACAAGAGAACTTCTGCTGTGTGATAAGTACAATACTTACTAATGAAAAGTAGAAGTAAGATGCACGTTACAAGGATACTTCTGCTGTGTGATAAGTACAATACTTACTAATGAAAAGTAGAAGTAAGATGCACGTTACAAGGGAACTTCTGCTGTGTGATAAGTACAATACTTACTAATGAAAAGTAGAAGTAAGATGCACGTTACAAGGACACTTCTGCTGTGTGATAAGTACAATACTTACTAATGAAAAGTAGAAGTAAGATGCACGTTACAAGGACACTTCTGCTGTGTGATAAGTACAATACTTACTAATGAAAAGTAGAAGTAAGATGCACGTTACAAGGACACTTCTGCTGTGTGATAAGTACAATACTTACTAATGAAAAGTAGAAGTAAGATGCACGTTACAAGGACACTTCTGCTGTGTGATAAGTACAATACTTACTAATGAAAAGTAGAAGTAAGATGCACGTTACAAGGACACTTCTGCTGTGTGATAAGTACAATACTTACTAATGAAAAGTAGAAGTAAGATGCACGTTACAAGGACACTTCTGCTGTGTGATAAGTACAATACTTACTAATGAAAAGTAGAAGTAAGATGCACGTTACAAGGACACTTCTGCTGTGTGATAAGTACAATACTTACAGCAGGAGTCCCCAAACTAGCACCACAATAAAGATGTCCCAAAAATAAATATATATATATATCTTCACTGTATTGTTTCAAATCTGTCCTGTCAGATTTAATGAACTTTCTCAAGAGAAGTTTGAGATGTGGCCTTAATTCGGTGTGACTTGATGGAAAGTGTGGATATGTTTCTTAGTGTTTGCTGAGAGAAAGAAGAGGTTGCAAATAAGACAAAAGGTGTGCACAAGAGGGACAAGACAAAAAAGTGTCTACAATTAGAGCCACGTTCTTCTAACCCTATACCACAAACGGTTTGGAGTATTAACACTTTTTAGGGCGCAACAACAGCAATTCCAAGTTAATGTCATGCTTGCAAATAATGTGTTGATCATTAATCATTTTGACAACTGTAAAGCATAATCAGCTCATTATTTAATGTGGACAATTATCATCAAACAAATATGTATATTTATAAACACACACTAAAGTCAGGAAAATTGTCACTGTTGAGTAACAGTATCGATCCCCAGGTAGCGTATCGGTTCAAACGTAAACGGCACACGTCCCTAATGACTTCTTTTTACGCTTAAAATGTTGCCTGTGCAGACTATTTGTTTTGAAATGAAAAGTATTGTTACGTAATTGTTGAAATGATGGTGACATTGTTTCAAATGCTAACACTGCTAGCACATGAAGATAGTTATTCCACTTTCTGCTTGGCTCTTGATTGGCGGACAGTAACCTGGAGCATGCTGACATTTATCTGACTTCTGCAACAATTCCAACACTAACACACACGTGCAGTGCAGTGCAGTGCAGCACACTAACACACACGTGCTGTGCAGTGGAGCACACCAACACACACATGCAGTGCAGCACACTGAAACACACATGCAATGCAGCACACACACACGCGCAGTGCAGCACATTAACACATGCAGTGCATCACACTGACACACACGTGCAGTGCAGTGCAGCACACTAACACACGTGCTGTGCAGTGCAGCACACTAACACACACGTGCGGTGCAGTGCAGCACACAAACACACACGTGCAGTGCAGCATACTAACACACACATGCAGTGCAGCACACTGACACACACGTGCAGTGCAATAACACACACGTGCTGTGCAGTGAAGCACACTAACACACACTTGCTGTGCAGTGCAGCACAGAAACACACACGTGCAGTGCAGCACACTAACACACACATGCAGTGCAGCACACTGACACACACGTGCAGTGCAGCACACTGACACACACGTGCACTGCAGCACACTGACACACACATGCAGTGCAGCACACTGACACACGTGCAGTGTAGCACACAGACACACACATGCAGTGCAGCACACTGACACACACGTGCAGTGCAGTGCAGCACACTAACACACGTGCTGTGCAGTGCAGCACACTAACACACACGTGCGGTGCAGTGCAGCACACAAACACACACGTGCAGTGCAGCATACTAACACACACATGCAGTGCAGCACACTGACACACACGTGCAGTGCAATAACACACACGTGCTGTGCAGTGAAGCACACTAACACACACTTGCTGTGCAGTGCAGCACAGAAACACACACGTGCAGTGCAGCACACTAACACACACATGCAGTGCAGCACACTGACACACACGTGCAGTGCAGCACACTGACACACACGTGCACTGCAGCACACTGACACACACATGCAGTGCAGCACACTGACACACGTGCAGTGTAGCACACAGACACACACATGCAGTGCAGCACACTAACACACATGCAGTGCAGCACACTGACACACGTGCAGTGCAGCACACTGACACACACGTGCAGTGCAGCACACTGACACACACGTGCAGTGCAGCACACTAACACACACGTGCAGTGCAGCACACTAACACACACATGCAGTGCAGCACACTGACACGTACGTGCTCTGCAGTGCATCACACAAACACACACGTGCAGTGCAGCACACTAACACACACGTGCAGTGCAGCACACTAACACACACATGCAGTGCAGCACACTGACACGTACGTGCTCTGCAGTGCATCACACAAACACACACGTGCAGTGCAGCACACTAACACACGCGTGCTGTGCAGCACACAAACACACACGTGCAGTGCAGCACACAAACACACACGTGCAGTGCAGCACACTAACACACACGTGCAGTGCAGCACACTGACACACACGTGCAGTGCAGCACACTAACACACAAGTGTGGTGTGTGTATAAGTCTGTGTAAATGAGTGTCACCACTAAGGGGCAGCAGAGTGTGTATATGTCTGTGTAAATGAGTGTCACCACTAAGGGGCAGCAGAGTGTGTATATGTCTGTGTAAATGAGTGTCACCACTAAGGGGCAGCAGAGTGTGTATATGTCTGTGTAAATGAGTGTCACCACCAGGGGGCAGCAGAGTGTGTATATGTCTGTGTAAATGAGTGTCACCACCAGGGGGCAGCAGAGTGTGTATATGTCTGTGTAAATGAGTGTCACCACCAGGGGGCAGCAGAGTGTGTATATGTCTGTGTAAATGAGTGTCACCACCAGGGGGCAGCAGAGTGTGTATATGTCTGTGTAAATGAGTGTCACCACCAGGGGGCAGCAGAGTGTGTATATGTCTGTGTAAATGAGTGTCACCACCAGGGGGCAGCAGAGTGTGTATATGTCTGTGTAAATGAGTGTCACCACCAGGGGGCAGCAGAGTGTGTATATGTCTGTGTAAATGAGTGTCACCACCAGGGGGCAGCAGAGTGTGTATATGTCTGTGTAAATGAGTGTCACCACCAGGGGGCAGCAGAGTGTGTACATGTCTGTGTAAATGAGTGTCACCACTAAGGGGCAGCAGAGTGTGTATATGTCTGTGTAAATGAGTGTCACCACTAAGGGGCAGCAGAGTGTGTACATGTCTGTGTAAATGAGTGTCACCACCAGGGGGCAGCAGAGTGTGTACATGTCTGTGTAAATGAGTGTCACCACCAGGGGGCAGCAGAGTGTGTACATGTCTGTGTAAATGAGTGTCACCACCAGGGGGCAGCAGAGTGTGTATATGTCTGTGTAAATGAGTGTCACCACCAGGGGGCAGCAGAGTGTGTATATGTCTGTGTAAATGAGTGTCACCACTAGGGGGCAGCAGAGTGTGTATATGTCTGTGTAAATGAGTGTCACCACCAGGGGGCAGCAGAGTGTGTATATGTCTGTGTAAATGAGTGTCACCACCAGGGGGCAGCAGAGTGTGTACATGTCTGTGTAAATGAGTGTCACCACCAGGGGGCAGCAGAGTGTGTACATGTCTGTGTAAATGAGTGTCACCACTAAGGGGCAGCAGAGCGTGTATATGTCTGTGTAAATGAGTGTCACCACCAGGGGGCAGCAGAGTGTGTATATGTCTGTGTAAATGAGTGTCACCACCAGGGGGCAGCAGAGTGTGTATATGTCTGTGTAAATGAGTGTCACCACCAGGGGGCAGCAGAGTGTGTATATGTCTGTGTAAATGAGTGTCACCACCAGGGGGCAGCAGAGCGTGTATATGTCTGTGTAAATGAGTGTCACCACCAGGGGGCAGCAGAGCGTGTATATGTCTGTGTAAATGAGTGTCACCACCAGGGGGCAGCAGAGTGTGTATATGTCTGTGTAAATGAGTGTCACCACCAGGGGGCAGCAGAGTGTGTATATGTCTGTGTAAATGAGTGTCACCACCAGGGGGCAGCAGAGCGTGTGTTAGCGCGGTGGCTCATTGTAAAGTGGTGACGCGTGCGTCCGCAGGCCGCTTGGCTTTTATGTGGCCGTCCATCCTGTTTATACGGCCTGCCTGTGCACATTGATAGCTGTAATTGATGGCACCATATTGCTGTGGTGCAGCAGCTTTAATGGGCCCTGACGGAGCACAGCACGAGACCGAGCAGGGAACTTAACCCTTTCCTTGGGCTGCAGAGGACAAAACCAGATGCAAAGGAGCCCCGGCTGGCTGATCAGCGCCTCCTGCAATGGCCGCTAGCTCGCTGGTCAAGCCAACAAAGGTGGAAATGTGTTGGACCGAGGTCAACTGATGGCTCCGTATTCCTGCAGCTCCCTCTGCCACCTCCAGGGGGCAGTGTGGCCCCGGGCTGGGCACCTTTGGATGTGTTTATTTTCTTAGGAGAGAATTTCACTCTTCCATTAAATAGAGAGCGCTATCCCTCACACACTGAGGTTCTGTGCGTGCGGCTGCACACTATATGCACCATTAATCAACTCTCTCTCTCTCTCTGTGTGTGTGTGTGTGTGTGTGTGTGTGTGTGTGTGTGTGTGTGTGTGTGTGTGTGTGTGTGTGTGTGTGTGTGTGTGTGTGTGTGTGTGTGTGTGTGTGTGTGTGTGAGAGGCAAGAACAGGGGCACATTGAAGAATGAGCCATTCAGAAGTGTTGGCCAATCATCAATGTACACGTCCTTACACTACACTCATGCACACTGCTCCCAAGCAACACAACACAACACAATGTACACGTCCTTACACTACACTCATGCACACTGCTCCCAAGCAACACAACACAACACAATGTACACGTCCTTACACTACACTCATGCACACTGCTCCCAAGCAACACAACACAACACAACACAATGTACACGTCCTTACACTACACTCATGCACGCTGCTCCCAAGCAACACAACACAACACAACACAACACAATGTACACGTCCTTACACTACACTCATGCACGCTGCTCCCAAGCAACACAACACAACACAACACAATGTACACGTCCTTACACTACACTCATGCACGCTGCTCCCAAGCAACACAACACAACACAACACAACACAATGTACACGTCCTTACACTACACTCATGCACGCTGCTCCCAAGCAACACAACACAACACAACACAACACAATGTACACGTCCTTACACTACACTCATGCACGCTGCTCCCAAGCAACACAACACAACACAACACAATGTACACGTCCTTACACTACACTCATGCACACTGCTCCCAAGCAACACAACACAACACAACACAACACAATGTACACGTCCTTACACTACACTCATGCACGCTGCTCCCAAGCAACACAACACAACACAACACAATGTACACGTCCTTACACTACACTCATGCACGCTGCTCCCAAGCAACACAACACAACACAACACAATGTACACGTCCTTACACTACACTCATGCACACTGCTCCCAAGCAACACAACACAACACAACACAACACAATGTACACGTCCTTACACTACACTCATGCACGCTGCTCCCAAGCAACACAACACAACACAACACAACACAATGTACACGTCCTTACACTACACTCATGCACGCTGCTCCCAAGCAACACAACACAACACAACACAACACAATGTACACGTCCTTACACTACACTCATGCACACTGCTCCCAAGCAACACAACACAACACAACACAATGTACACGTCCTTACACTACACTCATGCACGCTGCTCCCAAGCAACACAACACAACACAACACAACACAATGTACACGTCCTTACACTACACTCATGCACGCTGCTCCCAAGCAACACAACACAACACAACACAACACAACACAATGTACACGTCCTTACACTACACTCATGCACACTGCTCCCAAGCAACACAACACAACACAACACAACACAATGTACACGTCCTTACACTACACTCATGCACGCTGCTCCCAAGCAACACAACACAACACAACACAACACAATGTACACGTCCTTACACTACACTCATGCACGCTGCTCCCAAGCAACACAACACAACACAACACAATGTACACGTCCTTACACTACACTCATGCACACTGCTCCCAAGCAACACAACACAACACAACACAATGTACACGTCCTTACACTACACTCATGCACGCTGCTCCCAAGCAACACAACACAACACAACACAACACAACACAATGTACACGTCCTTACACTACACTCATGCACGCTGCTCCCAAGCAACACAACACAACACAACACAACACAATGTACACGTCCTTACACTACACTCATGCACGCTGCTCCCAAGCAACACAACACAACACAACACAATGTACACGTCCTTACACTACACTCATGCACGCTGCTCCCAAGCAACACAACATAACACAACACAATGTACACGTCCTTACACTACACTCATGCACGCTGCTCCCAAGCAACACAACACAACACAACACAACACAATGTACACGTCCTTACACTACACTCATGCACGCTGCTCCCAAGCAACACAACACAACACAACACAACAACACAATGGGGGTGATCAGACTATTTCTGCAGCCATTTAAAACAAAAAGATGGATTAGCTCCACCTGCACATGATGGTGGAGGTGGTGTACAAGGTGCACTGGATGGTGGTAGGATGGTGCAGTGCAGGTGTGTAGAGGTGGTAGTAGGATGGTGCAGTGCAGGTGTGTAGAGGTGGTAGTAGGATGGTGCAGTGCAGGTGTGTAGAGGTGGTAGTAGGATGGTGCAGTGCAGGTGTGTAGAAGTGGTAGTAGGATGGTGCAGTGCAGGTGTGTAGAGGTGGTAGTAGGATGGTGCAGTGCAGGTGTGTAGAAGTGGTAGTAGGATGGTGCAGTGCAGGTGTGTAGAGGTGGTAGTAGGATGGTGCAGTGCAGGTGTGTAGAAGTGGTAGTAGGATGGTGCAGTGCAGGTGTGTAGAATAGGATGGTGCAGTGCAGGTGTGTAGAGGTGGTAGTAGGATGGTGCAGTGCAGGTGTGTAGAGGTGGTAGTAGGATGGTGCAGTACAGGTGTGTAGAAGTGGTAGTAGGATGGTGCAGTGCAGGTGTGTAGAGGTGGTAGTAGGATGGTGCAGTGCAGGTGTGTAGAAGTGGTAGTAGGATGGTGCAGTGCAGGTGTGTAGAATAGGATGGTGCAGTGCAGGTGTGTAGAATAGTATGGTGCAGTGCAGGTGTAGAATAGGATGGTGCAATGCAGGTGTGTAGAGGTGGTAGTAGGAAGGTGCAGTGCAGGTGTGTAGAGGTGGTAGTAGGATGGTGCAGAGCAGGTGTGTAGAGGTGGTAGTAGGATGGTGCAGTGCAGGTGTGTAAAATAGGATGGTGCAGTGCAGGTGTGTAAAATAGGATGGTGCAGTGCAGGTGTGTAAAATAGGAAGGTGCAGTGCAGGTGTGTAAAATAGGATGGTGCAGTGCAGGTGTGTAAAATAAGAAGGTGCAGTGCAGGTGTGTAAAATAGGATGGTGCAGTGCAGGTGTGTAGAATAGGATGGTGCAGTGCAGGTGTGTAAAATAGGATGGTGCAGTGCAGGTGTGTAAAATAGGAAGGTGCAGTGCAGGTGTGTAAAATAGGATGGTGCAGTGCAGGTGTGTAGAATAGGAAGGTGCAGTGCAGGTGTGTAAAATAGGAAGGTGCAGTGCAGGTGTGTAAAATAGGATGGTGCAGTGCAGGTGTGTAAAATAGGATGGTGCAGTGCAGGTGTGTAAAATAGGATGGTGCAGTGCAGGTGTGTAAAATAGGATGGTGCAGTGCAGGTGTGCACATGAGAAATATGTAATGATCGAAGTGTATCCAAACAGGAAGTAAACATTCTATTTCATCTTCTTCATTTCCTAACAATGTTGCCTCCTTCCTAGTGGAGGTGGGGAAGTCATCACCTTCCTAGTGGAGGTGGGGAAGTCATCTCCTTCCTGGTGGAGGTGGGGAAGTCATCACCTTCCTAGTGGAGGTGGGGAAGTCATCACCTTCCTAGTGGAGGTGGGGAAGTCATCTCCTTCCTAGTGGAGGTGGGGAAGTCATCACCTTCCTAGTGGAGGTGGGGAAGTCATCTCCTTCCTAGTGGAGGTGGGGAAGTCATCTCCTTCCTAGTGGAGATGGGGAAGTCATCACCTTCCTAGTGGAGGTGGGGAAGTCATCACCTTCCTGGTGGAGGTGGGGAAGTCATCACCTTCCTAGTGGAGGTGGGGAAGTCATCACCTTCCTAGTGGAGGTGGGGAAGTCATCACCTTCCTGGTGGAGGTGGGGAAGTCATCTCCTTCCTAGTGGAGGTGGGGAAGTCATCACCTTCCTGGTGGAGGTGGGGAAGTCATCTCCTTCCTAGTGGAGGTGGGGAAGTCATCACCTTCCTGGTGGAGGTGGGGAAGTCATCTCCTTCCTAGTGGAGGTGGGGAAGTCATCACCTTCCTGGTGGAGGTGGGGAAGTCATCTCCTTCCTAGTGGAGGTGGGGAAGTCATCACCTTCCTGGTGGAGGTGGGGAAGTCATCTCCTTCCTAGTGGAGGTGGGGAAGTCATCACCTTCCTGGTGGAGGTGGGGAAGTCATCTCCTTCCTGGTGGAGGTGGGGAAGTCATCTCCTTCCTAGTGGAGGTGGGGAAGTCATCACCTTCCTAGTGGAGGTGGGGAAGTCATCTCCTTCCTAGTGGAGGTGGGGAAGTCATCACCTTCCTAGTGGAGGTGGGGAAGTCATCACCTTCCTAGTGGAGGTGGGGAAGTCATCTCCTTCCTAGTGGAGGTGGGGAAGTCATCACCTTCCTTGTGGAGGTGGGGAAGTCATCACCTTCCTTGTGGAGGTGGGGAAGTCATCTCCTTCCTGGTGGAGGTGGGGAAGTCATCTCCTTCCTAGTGGAGGTGGGGAAGTCATCTCCTTCCTAGTGGAGGTGGGGAAGTCATCTCCTTACTAGTGGAGGTGGGGAAGTCATCACCTTCCTAGTGGAGGTGGGGAAGTCATCTCCTTCCTGGTGGAGGTGGGGAAGTCATCACCTTCCTTGTGGAGGTGGGGAAGTCATCTCCTTCCTGGTGGAGGTGGGGAAGTCATCACCTTCCTGGTGGAGGTGGGGAAGTCATCTCCTTCCTAGTGGAGGTGGGGAAGTCATCTCCTTCCTAGTGGAGGTGGGGAAGTCATCTCCTTACTAGTGGAGGTGGGGAAGTCATCACCTTCCTAGTGGAGGTGGGGAAGTCATCTCCTTCCTGGTGGAGGTGGGGAAGTCATCACCTTCCTTGTGGAGGTGGGGAAGTCATCTCCTTCCTAGTGGAGGTGGGGAAGTCATCTCCTTCCTAGTGGAGGTGGGGAAGTCATCTCCTTCCTAGTGGAGGTGGGGAAGTCATCTCCTTCCTAGTGGAGGTGGGGAAGTCATCTCCTTACTAGTGGAGGTGGGGAAGTCATCACCTTCCTAGTGGAGGTGGGGAAGTCATCTCCTTCCTAGTGGAGGTGGGGAAGTCATCACCTTCCTTGTGGAGGTGGGGAAGTCATCTCCTTCCTGGTGGAGGTGGGGAAGTCATCTCCTTCCTGGTGGAGGTGGGGAAGTCATCTCCTTCCTAGTGGAGGTGGGGAAGTCATCTCCTTACTAGTGGAGGTGGGGAAGTCATCTCCTTCCTAGTGGAGGTGGGGAAGTCATCTCCTTCCTAGTGGAGGTGGGGAAGTCATCTCCTTCCTGGTGGAGGTGGGGAAGTCATCACCTTCCTAGTGGAGGTGGGGAAGTCATCACCTTCCTAGTGGAGGTGGGGAAGTCATCTCCTTCCTAGTGGAGGTGGGGAAGTCATCACCTTCCTAGTGGAGGTGGGGAAGTCATCACCTTCCTAGTGGAGGTGGGGAAGTCATCTCCTTCCTAGTGGAGGTGGGGAAGTCATCTCCTTCCTAGTGGAGGTGGGGAAGTCATCTCCTTCCTGGTGGAGGTGGGGAAGTCATCACCTTCCTGGTGGAGGTGGGGAAGTCATCTCCTTACTAGTGGAGGTGGGGAAGTCATCACCTTCCTGGTGGAGGTGGGGAAGTCATCACCTTCCTGGTGGAGGTGGGGAAGTCATCTCCTTCCTGGTGGAGGTGGGGAAGTCATCACCTTCCTGGTGGAGGTGGGGAAGTCATCTCCTTCCTAGTGGAGGTGGGGAAGTCATCTCCTTCCTAGTGGAGGTGGGGAAGTCATCTCCTTCCTAGTGGAGGTGGGGAAGTCATCACCTTCCTAGTGGAGGTGGGGAAGTCATCACCTTCCTAGTGGAGGTGGGGAAGTCATCTCCTTCCTAGTGGAGGTGGGGAAGTCATCTCCTTCCTGGTGGAGGTGGGGAAGTCATCACCTTCCTGGTGGAGGTGGGGAAGTCATCTCCTTCCTAGTGGAGGTGGGGAAGTCATCTCCTTCCTAGTGGAGGTGGGGAAGTCATCTCCTTCCTAGTGGAGGTGGGGAAGTCATCTCCTTCCTAGTGGAGGTGGGGAAGTCATCTCCTTCCTAGTGGAGGTGGGGAAGTCATCTCCTTCCTAGTGGAGGTGGGGAAGTCATCACCTTCCTAGTGGAGGTGGGGAAGTCATCACCTTCCTAGTGGAGGTGGGGAAGTCATCACCTTCCTAGTGGAGGTGGGGAAGTCATCTCCTTCCTAGTGGAGGTGGGGAAGTCATCTCCTTCCTGGTGGAGGTGGGGAAGTCATCTCCTTCCTAGTGGAGGTGGGGAAGTCATCTCCTTCCTAGTGGAGGTGGGGAAGTCATCTCCTTCCTTGTGGAGGTGGGGAAGTCATCACCTTCCTAGTGGAGGTGGGGAAGTCATCTCCTTCCTAGTGGAGGTGGGGAAGTCATCACCTTCCTAGTGGAGGTGGGGAAGTCATCACCTTCCTAGTGGAGGTGGGGAAGTCATCACCTTCCTAGTGGAGGTGGGGAAGTCATCTCCTTCCTAGTGGAGGTGGGGAAGTCATCACCTTCCTAGTGGAGGTGGGGAAGTCATCACCTTCCTAGTGGAGGTGGGGAAGTCATCTCCTTCCTAGTGGAGGTGGGGAAGTCATCACCTTCCTAGTGGAGGTGGGGAAGTCATCTCCTTCCTAGTGGAGTTGGGGAAGTCATCACCTTCCTAGTGGAGGTGGGGAAGTCATCTCCTTCCTGGTGGAGGTGGGGAAGTCATCTCCTTCCTAGTGGAGGTGGGGAAGTCATCACCTTCCTAGTGGAGGTGGGGAAGTCATCACCTTCCTAGTGGAGGTGGGGAAGTCATCTCCTTCCTAGTGGAGGTGGGGAAGTCATCTCCTTCCTAGTGGAGGTGGGGAAGTCATCTCCTTCCTAGTGGAGGTGGGGAAGTCATCACCTTCCTAGTGGAGTTGGGGAAGTCATCACCTTCCTAGTGGAGGTGGGGAAGTCATCTCCTTCCTGGTGGAGGTGTGGAAGTCATCTCCTTCCTAGTGGAGGTGGGGAAGTCATCTCCTTCCTAGTGGAGGTGGGGAAGTCATCTCCTTCCTAGTGGAGGTGGGGAAGTCATCACCTTCCTAGTGGAGGTGGGGAAGTCATCACCTTCCTAGTGGAGGTGGGGAAGTCATCACCTTCCTAGTGGAGGTGGGGAAGTCATCACCTTCCTGGTGGAGGTGGGGAAGTCATCACCTTCCTAGTGGAGGTGGGGAAGTCATCACCTTCCTAGTGGAAGTGGGGAAGTCATCACCTTCCTAGTGGAGGTGGGGAAGTCATCACCTTCCTAGTGGAGGTGGGGAAGTCATCACCTTCCTAGTGGAGGTGGGGAAGTCATCACCTTCCTGGTGGAGGTGGGGAAGTCATCACCTTCCTAGTGGAGGTGGGGAAGTCATCACCTTCCTGGTGGAGGTGGGGAAGTCATCTCCTTCCTAGTGGAGGTGGGGAAGTCATCACCTTCCTAGTGGAGGTGGGGAAGTCATCTCCTTCCTAGTGGAGGTGGGGAAGTCATCTCCTTCCTAGTGGAGGTGGGGAAGTCATCACCTTCCTGGTGGAGGTGGGGAAGTCATCTCCTTCCTAGTGGAGGTGGGGAAGTCATCACCTTCCTGGTGGAGGTGGGGAAGTCATCTCCTTCCTAGTGGAGGTGGGGAAGTCATCACCTTCCTAGTGGAGGTGGGGAAGTCATCACCTTCCTGGTGGAGGTGGGGAAGTCATCTCCTTCCTAGTGGAGGTGGGGAAGTCATCTCCTTCCTAGTGGAGGTGGGGAAGTCATCACCTTCCTAGTGGAGGTGGGGAAGTCATCACCTTCCTAGTGGAGGTGGGGAAGTCATCACCTTCCTAGTGGAGGTGGGGAAGTCATCTCCTTCCTAGTGGAGGTGGGGAAGTCATCACCTTCCTAGTGGAGGTGGGGAAGTCATCACCTTCCTAGTGGAGGTGGGGAAGTCATCTCCTTCCTAGTGGAGGTGGGGAAGTCATCTCCTTCCTAGTGGAGGTGGGGAAGTCATCTCCTTCCTAGTGGAGGTGGGGAAGTCATCACCTTCCTGGTGGAGGTGGGGAAGTCATCACCTTCCTGGTGGAGGTGGGGAAGTCATCACCTTCCTGGTGGAGGTGGGGAAGTCATCACCTTCCTGGTGGAGGTGGGGAAGTCATCTCCTTACTAGTGGAGGTGGGGAAGTCATCACCTTCCTGGTGGAGGTGGGGAAGTCATCACCTTCCTGGTGGAGGTGGGGAAGTCATCTCCTTCCTAGTGGAGGTGGGGAAGTCATCACCTTCCTAGTGGAGGTGGGGAAGTCATCTCCTTCCTGGTGGAGGTGGGGAAGTCATCTCCTTCCTAGTGGAGGTGGGGAAGTCATCACCTTCCTAGTGGAGGTGGGGAAGTCATCACCTTCCTAGTGGAGATGGGGAAGTCATCTCCTTCCTAGTGGAGGTGGGGAAGTCATCACCTTCCTAGTGGAGGTGGGGAAGTCATCACCTTCCTGGTGGAGGTGGGGAAGTCATCTCCTTCCTAGTGGAGGTGGGGAAGTCATCTCCTTCCTAGTGGAGGTGGGGAAGTCATCACCTTCCTAGTGGAGGTGGGGAAGTCATCTCCTTCCTAGTGGAGGTGGGGAAGTCATCTCCTTCCTAGTGGAGGTGGGGAAGTCATCTCCTTCCTAGTGGAGGTGGGGAAGTCATCACCTTCCTAGTGGAGGTGGGGAAGTCATCTCCTTCCTAGTGGAGGTGGGGAAGTCATCACCTTCCTAGTGGAGGTGGGGAAGTCGTCTCCTTCCTAGTGGAGGTGGGGAAGTCATCACCTTCCTAGTGGAGGTGGGGAAGTCATCACCTTCCTTGTGGAGGTGGGGAAGTCATCTCCTTCCTGGTGGAGGTGGGGAAGTCATCTCCTTCCTGGTGGAGGTGGGGAAGTCATCTCCTTCCTAGTGGAGGTGGGGAAGTCATCTCCTTCCTAGTGGAGGTGGGGAAGTCATCTCCTTCCTAGTGGAGGTGGGGAAGTCATCACCTTCCTAGTGGAGGTGGGGAAGTCATCACCTTCCTGGTGGAGGTGGGGAAGTCATCACCTTCCTAGTGGAGGTGGGGAAGTCATCTCCTTCCTAGTGGAGGTGGGGAAGTCATCACCTTCCTGGTGGAGGTGGGGGAGTCATCACCTTCCTGGTGGAGGTGGGGAAGTCATCTCCTTCCTAGTGGAGGTGGGGAAGTCATCACCTTCCTAGTGGAGGTGGGGAAGTCATCTCCTTCCTGGTGGAGGTGGGGAAGTCATCTCCTTCCTAGTGGAGGTGGGGAAGTCATCACCTTCCTAGTGGAGATGGGGAAGTCATCTCCTTCCTAGTGGAGGTGGGGAAGTCATCACCTTCCTAGTGGAGGTGGGGAAGTCATCACCTTCCTGGTGGAGGTGGGGAAGTCATCTCCTTCCTAGTGGAGGTGGGGAAGTCATCACCTTCCTAGTGGAGGTGGGGAAGTCATCACCTTCCTAGTGGAGATGGGGAAGTCATCTCCTTCCTAGTGGAGGTGGGGAAGTCATCACCTTCCTAGTGGAGGTGGGGAAGTCATCTCCTTCCTAGTGGAGGTGGGGAAGTCATCTCCTTCATAGTGGAGGTGGGGAAGTCATCTCCTTCCTAGTGGAGGTGGGGAAGTCATCACCTTCCTAGTGGAGGTGGGGAAGTCATCACCTTCCTGGTGGAGGTGGGGAAGTCATCTCCTTCCTAGTGGAGGTGGGGAAGTCATCTCCTTCCTAGTGGAGGTGGGGAAGTCATCACCTTCCTAGTGGAGGTGGGGAAGTCATCACCTTCCTAGTGGAGGTGGGGAAGTCATCACCTTCCTAGTGGAGATGGGGAAGTCATCTCCTTCCTAGTGGAGGTGGGGAAGTCATCACCTTCCTAGTGGAGGTGGGGAAGTCATCACCTTCCTAGTGGAGGTGGGGAGGTCATCTCCTTCCTAGTGGAGGTGGGGAAGTCTTCTCCTTCCTAGTGGAGGTGGGGAAGTCATCACCTTCCTAGTGGAGGTGGGGAAGTCATCACCTTCCTTGTGGAGGTGGGGAAGTCATCTCCTTCCTGGTGGAGGTGGGGAAGTCATCTCCTTCCTGGTGGAGGTGGGGAAGTCATCTCCTTCCTAGTGGAGGTGGGGAAGTCATCTCCTTCCTAGTGGAGGTGGGGAAGTCATCTCCTTCCTAGTGGAGGTGGGGAAGTCATCACCTTCCTAGTGGAGGTGGGGAAGTCATCACCTTCCTGGTGGAGGTGGGGAAGTCATCACCTTCCTAGTGGAGGTGGGGAAGTCATCACCTTCCTGGTGGAGGTGGGGAAGTCATCTCCTTCCTAGTGGAGGTGGGGAAGTCATCACCTTCCTGGTGGAGGTGGGGGAGTCATCACCTTCCTGGTGGAGGTGGGGAAGTCATCTCCTTCCTAGTGGAGGTGGGGAAGTCATCACCTTCCTAGTGGAGGTGGGGAAGTCATCTCCTTCCTGGTGGAGGTGGGGAAGTCATCTCCTTCCTAGTGGAGGTGGGGAAGTCATCACCTTCCTAGTGGAGGTGGGGAAGTCATCACCTTCCTAGTGGAGATGGGGAAGTCATCTCCTTCCTAGTGGAGGTGGGGAAGTCATCACCTTCCTAGTGGAGGTGGGGAAGTCATCACCTTCCTGGTGGAGGTGGGGAAGTCATCTCCTTCCTAGTGGAGGTGGGGAAGTCATCACCTTCCTAGTGGAGGTGGGGAAGTCATCACCTTCCTAGTGGAGATGGGGAAGTCATCTCCTTCCTAGTGGAGGTGGGGAAGTCATCACCTTCCTAGTGGAGGTGGGGAAGTCATCACCTTCCTAGTGGAGGTGGGGAAGTCATCTCCTTCCTAGTGGAGGTGGGGAAGTCATCTCCTTCCTAGTGGAGGTGGGGAAGTCATCTCCTTCCTAGTGGAGGTGGGGAAGTCATCACCTTCCTTGTGGAGGTGGGGAAGTCATCTCCTTCCTGGTGGAGGTGGGGAAGTCATCTCCTTCCTAGTGGAGGTGGGGAAGTCATCTCCTTCCTAGTGGAGGTGGGGAAGTCATCAACTTCCTAGTGGAGGTGGGGAAGTCATCTCCTTCCTAGTGGAGGTGGGGAAGTCATCTCCTTCCTAGTGGAGGTGGGGAAGTCATCACCTTCCTAGTGGAGGTGGGGAAGTCATCACCTTCCTAGTGGAGGTGGGGAAGTCATCTCCTTCCTAGTGGAGGTGGGGAAGTCATCACCTTCCTGGTGGAGGTGGGGAAATCATCTCCTTCCTAGTGGAGGTGGGGAAGTCATCTCCTTCCTGGTGGAGGTGGGGAAGTCATCACCTTCCTAGTGGAGGTGGGGAAGTCATCACCTTCCTAGTGGAGGTGGGGAAGTCATCTCCTTCCTAGTGGAGGTGGGGAAGTCATCACCTTCCTGGTGGAGGTGGGGAAATCATCTCCTTCCTAGTGGAGGTGGGGAAGTCATCTCCTTCCTGGTGGAGGTGGGGAAGTCATCTCCTTCCTAGTGGAGGTGGGGAAGTCATCTCCTTCCTAGTGGAGGTGGGGAAGTCATCACCTTCCTAGTGGAGGTGGGGAAGTCATCACCTTCCTAGTGGAGGTGGGGAAGTCATCACCTTCCTAGTGGAGGTGGGGAAGTCATCTCCTTCCTAGTGGAGGTGGGGAAGTCATCACCTTCCTTGTGGAGGTGGGGAAGTCATCTCCTTCCTGGTGGAGGTGGGGAAGTCATCTCCTTCCTGGTGGAGGTGGGGAAGTCATCTCCTTCCTAGTGGAGGTGGGGAAGTCATCTCCTTCCTAGTGGAGGTGGGGAAGTCATCACCTTCCTAGTGGAGGTGGGGAAGTCATCTCCTTCCTAGTGGAGGTGGGGAAGTCATCACCTTCCTAGTGGAGGTGGGAAAGTCATCTCCTTCCTAGTGGAGGTGGGGAAGTCATCACCTTCCTAGTGGAGGTGGGGAAGTCATCACCTTCCTAGTGGAGGTGGGGAAGTCATCACCTTCCTAGTGGAGGTGGGAAAGTCATCTCCTTCCTAGTGGAGGTGGGGAAGTCATCACCTTCCTAGTGGAGGTGGGGAAGTCATCACCTTCCTAGTGGAGGTGGGGAAGTCATCTCCTTCCTAGTGGAGGTGGGGAAGTCATCACCTTCCTAGTGGAGGTGGGGAAGTCATCACCTTCCTGGTGGAGGTGGGGAAGTCATCACCTTCCTAGTGGAGGTGGGGAAGTCATCACCTTCCTGGTGGAGGTGGGGAAGTCATCTCCTTCCTAGTGGAGGTGGGGAAGTCATCTCCTTCCTGGTGGAGGTGGGGAAGTCATCACCTTCCTGGTGGAGGTGGGAAAGTCATCTCCTTCCTAGTGGAGGTGGGGAAGTCATCTCCTTCCTAGTGGAGGTGGGGAAGTCATCTCCTTCCTGGTGGAGGTGGGGAAGTCATCACCTTCCTGGTGGAGGTGGGAAAGTCATCTCCTTCCTAGTGGAGGTCGGGAAGTCATCTCCTTCCTAGTGGAGGTGGGAAAGTCATCTCCTTCCTGGTGGAGGTGGGGAAGTCATCTCCTTCCTAGTGGAGGTGGGGAAGTCATCACCTTCCTAGTGGAGGTGGGGAAGTCATCTCCTTCCTAGTGGAGGTGGGAAAGTCATCTCCTTCCTGGTGGAGGTGGGGAAGTCATCTCCTTCCTAGTGGAGGTGGGGAAGTCATCACCTTCCTAGTGGAGGTGGGGAAGTCATCTCCTTCCTAGTGGAGGTGGGGAAGTCATCACCTTCCTAGTGGAGGTGGGGAAGTCATCTCCTTCCTAGTGGAGGTGGGGAAGTCATCACCTTCCTGGTGGAGGTGGGGAAGTCATCTCCTTCCTAGTGGAGGTGGGGAAGTCATCTCCTTCCTGGTGGAGGTGGGGAAGTCATCTCCTTCCTAGTGGAGGTGGGAAGTCATCTCCTTCCTAGTGGAGGTGGGGAAGTCATCACCTTCCTAGTGGAGGTGGGGAAGTCATCACCTTCCTAGTGGAGGTGGGGAAGTCATCACCTTCCTAGTGGAGGTGGGGAAGTCATCACCTTCCTAGTGGAGGTGGGGAAGTCATCTCCTTCCTAGTGGAGGTGGGGAAGTCATCACCTTCCTTGTGGAGGTGGGGAAGTCATCTCCTTCCTGGTGGAGGTGGGGAAGTCATCTCCTTCCTAGTGGAGGTGGGGAAGTCATCTCCTTCCTAGTGGAGGTGGGGAAGTCATCACCTTCCTAGTGGAGGTGGGGAAGTCATCTCCTTCCTAGTGGAGGTGGGGAAGTCATCTCCTTCCTAGTGGAGGTGGGGAAGTCATCTCCTTCCTAGTGGAGGTGGGGAAGTCATCTCCTTCCTAGTGGAGGTGGGGAAGTCATCACCTTCCTAGTGGAGGTGGGGAAGTCATCTCCTTCCTGGTGGAGGTGGGGAAGTCATCTCCTTCCTAGTGGAGGTGGGGAAGTCATCACCTTCCTAGTGGAGGTGGGAAAGTCATCTCCTTCCTAGTGGAGGTGGGGAAAGTCATCTCCTTCCTGTGGAGGTGGGGAAGTCATCTCCTTCCTGGTGGAGGTGGGGAAGTCATCTCCTTCCTAGTGGAGGTGGGGAAGTCATCTCCTTCCTAGTGGAGGTGGGGAAGTCATCTCCTTCCTAGTGGAGGTGGGGAAGTCATCTCCTTCCTAGTGGAGGTGGGGAAGTCATCACCTTCCTAGTGGAGGTGGGGAAGTCATCTCCTTCCTAGTGGAGGTGGGGAAGTCATCTCCTTCCTAGTGGAGGTGGGGAAGTCATCTCCTTCCTAGTGGAGGTGGGGAAGTCATCTCCTTCCTAGTGGAGGTGGGGAAGTCATCACCTTCCTAGTGGAGGTGGGGAAGTCATCTCCTTCCTAGTGGAGGTGGGGAAGTCATCACCTTCCTAGTGGAGGTGGGGAAGTCATCTCCTTCCTAGTGGAGGTGGGGAAGTCATCTCCTTCCTGGTGGAGGTGGGGAAATCATCTCCTTCCTAGTGGAGGTGGGGAAGTCATCTCCTTCCTGGTGGAGGTGGGGAAGTCATCACCTTCCTAGTGGAGGTGGGGAAGTCATCACCTTCCTAGTGGAGGTGGGGAAGTCATCTCCTTCCTAGTGGAGGTGGGGAAGTCATCTCCTTCCTAGTGGAGGTGGGGAAGTCATCACCTTCCTAGTGGAGGTGGGGAAGTCATCTCCTTCCTAATGGAGGTGGGGAAGTCATCACCTTCCTAGTGGAGGTGGGGAAGTCATCTCCTTCCTAGTGGAGGTGGGGAAGTCATCACCTTCCTGGTGGAGGTGGGGAAATCATCTCCTTCCTAGTGGAGGTGGGGAAGTCATCTCCTTCCTGGTGGAGGTGGGGAAGTCATCACCTTCCTAGTGGAGGTGGGGAAGTCATCACCTTCCTAGTGGAGGTGGGGAAGTCATCTCCTTCCTAGTGGAGGTGGGGAAGTCATCACCTTCCTGGTGGAGGTGGGGAAATCATCTCCTTCCTAGTGGAGGTGGGGAAGTCATCTCCTTCCTGGTGGAGGTGGGGAAGTCATCTCCTTCCTAGTGGAGGTGGGGAAGTCATCTCCTTCCTAGTGGAGGTGGGGAAGTCATCACCTTCCTAGTGGAGGTGGGGAAGTCATCACCTTCCTAGTGGAGGTGGGGAAGTCATCACCTTCCTAGTGGAGGTGGGGAAGTCATCACCTTCCTAGTGGAGGTGGGGAAGTCATCACCTTCCTAGTGGAGGTGGGGAAGTCATCTCCTTCCTAGTGGAGGTGGGGAAGTCATCTCCTTCCTAGTGGAGGTGGGGAAGTCATCACCTTCCTAGTGGAGGTGGGGAAGTCATCACCTTCCTAGTGGAGGTGGGGAAGTCATCTCCTTCCTAGTGGAGGTGGGGAAGTCATCACCTTCCTAGTGGAGGTGGGGAAGTCATCTCCTTCCTAGTGGAGGTGGGGAAGTCATCTCCTTCCTAGTGGAGGTGGGGAAGTCATCTCCTTCCTAGTGGAGGTGGGGAAGTCATCTCCTTCCTAGTGGAGGTGGGGAAGTCATCACCTTCCTAGTGGAGGTGGGGAAGTCATCACCTTCCTGGTGGAGGTGGGGAAGTCATCACCTTCCTAGTGGAGGTGGGGAAGTCATCACCTTCCTGGTGGAGGTGGGGAAGTCATCTCCTTCCTAGTGGAGGTGGGGAAGTCATCTCCTTCCTGGTGGAGGTGGGGAAGTCATCACCTTCCTGGTGGAGGTGGGAAAGTCATCTCCTTCCTAGTGGAGGTGGGGAAGTCATCTCCTTCCTAGTGGAGGTGGGGAAGTCATCTCCTTCCTGGTGGAGGTGGGGAAGTCATCACCTTCCTGGTGGAGGTGGGAAAGTCATCTCCTTCCTAGTGGAGGTGGGGAAGTCATCTCCTTCCTAGTGGAGGTGGGAAAGTCATCTCCTTCCTGGTGGAGGTGGGGAAGTCATCTCCTTCCTAGTGGAGGTGGGGAAGTCATCACCTTCCTAGTGGAGGTGGGGAAGTCATGTCCTTCCTAGTGGAGGTGGGAAAGTCATCTCCTTCCTGGTGGAGGTGGGGAAGTCATCTCCTTCCTAGTGGAGGTGGGGAAGTCATCACCTTCCTAGTGGAGGTGGGGAAGTCATCTCCTTCCTAGTGGAGGTGGGGAAGTCATCACCTTCCTAGTGGAGGTGGGGAAGTCATCTCCTTCCTAGTGGAGGTGGGGAAGTCATCACCTTCCTGGTGGAGGTGGGGAAGTCATCTCCTTCCTAGTGGAGGTGGGGAAGTCATCTCCTTCCTGTGGAGGTGGGGAAGTCATCTCCTTCCTAGTGGAGGTGGGGAAGTCATCTCCTTCCTAGTGGAGGTGGGGAAGTCATCACCTTCCTAGTGGAGGTGGGGGAAGTCATCACCTTCTTAGTGGAGGTGGGGAAGTCATCACCTTCCTAGTGGAGGTGGGGAAGTCATCTCCTTCCTAGTGGAGGTGGGGAAGTCATCACCTTCCTTGTGGAGGTGGGGAAGTCATCTCCTTCCTGGTGGAGGTGGGGAAGTCATCTCCTTCCTAGTGGAGGTGGGGAAGTCATCTCCTTCCTAGTGGAGGTGGGGAAGTCATCACCTTCCTAGTGGAGGTGGGGAAGTCATCTCCTTCCTAGTGGAGGTGGGGAAGTCATCTCCTTCCTAGTGGAGGTGGGGAAGTCATCTCCTTCCTAGTGGAGGTGGGGAAGTCATCTCCTTCCTAGTGGAGGTGGGGAAGTCATCACCTTCCTAGTGGAGGTGGGGAAGTCATCACCTTCCTGGTGGAGGTGGGGAAGTCATCACCTTCCTAGTGGAGGTGGGGAAGTCATCACCTTCCTGGTGGAGGTGGGGAAGTCATCACCTTCCTAGTGGAGGTGGGGGAAGTCATCACCTTCCTAGTGGAGGTGGGGAAGTCATCTCCTTCCTAGTGGAGGTGGGGAAAGTCATCTCCTTCCTGGTGGAGGTGGGGAAGTCATCACCTTCCTAGTGGAGGTGGGGAAGTCATCTCCTTCCTAGTGGAGGTGGGAAAGTCATCTCCTTCCTGGTGGAGGTGGGGGAAGTCATCTCCTTCCTAGTGGAGATGGGGAAGTCATCACCTTCCTAGTGGAGGTGGGGAAGTCATCTCCTTCCTAGTGGAGGTGGGGAAGTCATCACCTTCCTAGTGGAGGTGGGGAAGTCATCTCCTTCCTAGTGGAGGTGGGGAAGTCATCACCTTCCTAGTGGAGGTGGGGAAGTCATCACCTTCCTAGTGGAGGTGGGGAAGTCATCACCTTCCTAGTGGAGGTGGGGAGTCATCTCCTTCCTAGTGGAGGTGGGGAAGTCATCACCTTCCTAGTGGAGGTGGGGAAGTCATCACCTTCCTAGTGGAGGTGGGGAAGTCATCTCCTTCCTAGTGGAGGTGGGGGAGTCATCTCCTTCCTAGTGGAGGTGGGGAAGTCATCACCTTCCTAGTGGAGGTGGGGAAGTCATCACCTTCCTGGTGGAGGTGGGGAAGTCATCACCTTCCTAGTGGAGGTGGGGAAGTCATCACCTTCCTGGTGGAGGTGGGGAAGTCATCTCCTTCCTAGTGGAGGTGGGGAAGTCATCTCCTTCCTAGTGGAGGTGGGGAAGTCATCTCCTTCCTAGTGGAGGTGGGGAAGTCATCTCCTTCCTAGTGGAGGTGGGAAAGTCATCTCCTTCCTGGTGGAGGTGGGGAAGTCATCTCCTTCCTAGTGGAGGTGGGGAAGTCATCACCTTCCTAGTGGAGGTGGGAAAGTCATCTCCTTCCTAGTGGAGGTGGGAAAGTCATCTCCTTCCTGGTGGAGGTGGGGAAGTCATCTCCTTCCTGGTGGAGGTGGGGAAGTCATCTCCTTCCTAGTGGAGGTGGGGAAGTCATCTCCTTCCTAGTGGAGGTGGGGAAGTCATCTCCTTCCTAGTGGAGGTGGGGAAGTCATCACCTTCCTAGTGGAGGTGGGGAAGTCATCTCCTTCCTAGTGGAGGTGGGGAAGTCATCTCCTTCCTAGTGGAGGTGGGGAAGTCATCTCCTTCCTAGTGGAGGTGGGGAAGTCATCACCTTCCTAGTGGAGGTGGGGAAGTCATCTCCTTCCTAATGGAGGTGGGGAAGTCATCACCTTCCTAGTGGAGGTGGGGAAGTCATCTCCTTCCTAGTGGAGGTGGGGGAAGTCATCTCCTTCCTGGTGGAGGTGGGGAAATCATCTCCTTCCTAGTGGAGGTGGGGAAGTCATCTCCTTCCTGGTGGAGGTGGGGAAGTCATCACCTTCCTAGTGGAGGTGGGGAAGTCATCACCTTCCTAGTGGAGGTGGGGAAGTCATCTCCTTCCTAGTGGAGGTGGGGAAGTCATCTCCTTCCTAGTGGAGGTGGGGAAGTCATCACCTTCCTAGTGGAGGTGGGGAAGTCATCTCCTTCCTAATGGAGGTGGGGAAGTCATCACCTTCCTAGTGGAGGTGGGGAAGTCATCTCCTTCCTAGTGGAGGTGGGGAAGTCATCACCTTCCTGGTGGAGGTGGGGAAGTCATCACCTTCCTGGTGGAGGTGGGGAAATCATCTCCTTCCTAGTGGAGGTGGGGAAGTCATCTCCTTCCTGGTGGAGGTGGGGAAGTCATCACCTTCCTAGTGGAGGTGGGGAAGTCATCACCTTCCTAGTGGAGGTGGGGAAGTCATCTCCTTCCTAGTGGAGGTGGGGAAGTCATCACCTTCCTGGTGGAGGTGGGGAAATCATCTCCTTCCTAGTGGAGGTGGGGAAGTCATCTCCTTCCTGGTGGAGGTGGGGAAGTCATCTCCTTCCTAGTGGAGGTGGGGAAGTCATCTCCTTCCTAGTGGAGGTGGGGAAGTCATCACCTTCCTAGTGGAGGTGGGGAAGTCATCACCTTCCTAGTGGAGGTGGGGAAGTCATCACCTTCCTAGTGGAGGTGGGGAAGTCATCACCTTCCTTGTGGAGGTGGGGAAGTCATCTCCTTCCTGGTGGAGGTGGGGAAGTCATCTCCTTCCTAGTGGAGGTGGGGAAGTCATCTCCTTCCTAGTGGAGGTGGGGAAGTCATCTCCTTCCTAGTGGAGGTGGGGAAGTCATCACCTTCCTAGTGGAGGTGGGGAAGTCATCACCTTCCTAGTGGAGGTGGGGAAGTCATCTCCTTCCTAGTGGAGGTGGGGAAGTCATCTCCTTCCTAGTGGAGGTGGGGAAGTCATCACCTTCCTAGTGGAGGTGGGGAAGTCATCACCTTCCTAGTGGAGGTGGGGAAGTCATCTCCTTCCTAGTGGAGGTGGGGAAGTCATCTCCTTCCTAGTGGAGGTGGGGAAGTCATCACCTTCCTAGTGGAGGTGGGGAAGTCATCACCTTCCTGGTGGAGGTGGGGAAGTCATCACCTTCCTAGTGGAGGTGGGGAAGTCATCACCTTCCTGGTGGAGGTGGGGAAGTCATCTCCTTCCTAGTGGAGGTGGGGAAGTCATCTCCTTCCTGGTGGAGGTGGGGAAGTCATCACCTTCCTGGTGGAGGTGGGAAAGTCATCTCCTTCCTAGTGGAGGTGGGGAAGTCATCTCCTTCCTAGTGGAGGTGGGGAAGTCATCTCCTTCCTGGTGGAGGTGGGGAAGTCATCACCTTCCTGGTGGAGGTGGGAAAGTCATCTCCTTCCTAGTGGAGGTGGGGAAGTCATCTCCTTCCTAGTGGAGGTGGGAAAGTCATCTCCTTCCTGGTGGAGGTGGGGAAGTCATCTCCTTCCTAGTGGAGGTGGGGAAGTCATCACCTTCCTAGTGGAGGTGGGGAAGTCATCTCCTTCCTAGTGGAGGTGGGAAAGTCATCTCCTTCCTGGTGGAGGTGGGGAAGTCATCTCCTTCCTAGTGGAGGTGGGGAAGTCATCACCTTCCTAGTGGAGGTGGGGAAGTCATCTCCTTCCTAGTGGAGGTGGGGAAGTCATCACCTTCCTAGTGGAGGTGGGAAGTCATCTCCTTCCTAGTGGAGGTGGGGAAGTCATCACCTTCCTGGTGGAGGTGGGGAAGTCATCTCCTTCCTAGTGGAGGTGGGGAAGTCATCTCCTTCCTGGTGGAGGTGGGGAAGTCATCTCCTTCCTAGTGGAGGTGGGGAAGTCATCTCCTTCCTAGTGGAGGTGGGGAAGTCATCACCTTCCTAGTGGAGGTGGGGAAGTCATCACCTTCCTAGTGGAGGTGGGGAAGTCATCACCTTCCTAGTGGAGGTGGGGAAGTCATCTCCTTCCTAGTGGAGGTGGGGAAGTCATCACCTTCCTTGTGGAGGTGGGGAAGTCATCTCCTTCCTGGTGGAGGTGGGGAAGTCATCTCCTTCCTAGTGGAGGTGGGGAAGTCATCTCCTTCCTAGTGGAGGTGGGGAAGTCATCACCTTCCTAGTGGAGGTGGGGAAGTCATCTCCTTCCTAGTGGAGGTGGGGAAGTCATCTCCTTCCTAGTGGAGGTGGGGAAGTCATCTCCTTCCTAGTGGAGGTGGGAAGTCATCACCTTCCTAGTGGAGGTGGGGAAGTCATCACCTTCCTGGTGGAGGTGGGGAAGTCATCACCTTCCTAGTGGAGGTGGGGAAGTCATCACCTTCCTGGTGGAGGTGGGGAAGTCATCTCCTTCCTAGTGGAGGTGGGGAAGTCATCTCCTTCCTGGTGGAGGTGGGGAAGTCATCACCTTCCTGTTGGAGGTGGGAAAGTCATCTCCTTCCTAGTGGAGGTGGGAAAGTCATCTCCTTCCTGGTGGAGGTGGGGAAGTCATCTCCTTCCTAGTGGAGGTGGGAAAGTCATCTCCTTCCTGGTGGAGGTGGGGAAGTCATCTCCTTCCTAGTGGAGGTGGGGAAGTCATCACCTTCCTAGTGGAGGTGGGGAAGTCATCTCCTTCCTAGTGGAGGTGGGGAAGTCATCACCTTCCTAGTGGAGGTGGGGAAGTCATCTCCTTCCTAGTGGAGGTGGGAAAGTCATCTCCTTCCTAGTGGAGGTGGGGAAGTCATCTCCTTCCTAGTGGAGGTGGGGAAGTCATCTCCTTCCTGGTGGAGGTGGGGAAGTCATCTCCTTCCTAGTGGAGGTGGGGAAGTCATCACCTTCCTAGTGGAGGTGGGGAAGTCATCTCCTTCCTAGTGGAGGTGGGGAAGTCATCACCTTCCTAGTGGAGGTGGGGAAGTCATCTCCTTCCTAGTGGAGGTGGGGAAGTCATCACCTTCCTAGTGGAGGTGGGGAAGTCATCACCTTCCTAGTGGAGGTGGGGGAGTCATCTCCTTCCTAGTGGAGGTGGGGAAGTCATCACCTTCCTAGTGGAGGTGGGGAAGTCATCACCTTCCTAGTGGAGGTGGGGAAGTCATCTCCTTCCTAGTGGAGGTGGGGGAGTCATCTCCTTCCTAGTGGAGGTGGGGAAGTCATCACCTTCCTAGTGGAGGTGGGGAAGTCATCACCTTCCTGGTGGAGGTGGGGAAGTCATCACCTTCCTAGTGGAGGTGGGGAAGTCATCACCTTCCTGGTGGAGGTGGGGAAGTCATCTCCTTCCTAGTGGAGGTGGGGAAGTCATCTCCTTCCTAGTGGAGGTGGGGAAGTCATCTCCTTCCTAGTGGAGGTGGGGAAGTCATCTCCTTCCTAGTGGAGGTGGGAAAGTCATCTCCTTCCTGGTGGAGGTGGGGAAGTCATCTCCTTCCTAGTGGAGGTGGGGAAGTCATCACCTTCCTAGTGGAGGTGGGAAAGTCATCTCCTTCCTAGTGGAGGTGGGAAAGTCATCTCCTTCCTGGTGGAGGTGGGGAAGTCATCTCCTTCCTGGTGGAGGTGGGGAAGTCATCTCCTTCCTAGTGGAGGTGGGGAAGTCATCTCCTTCCTAGTGGAGGTGGGGAAGTCATCTCCTTCCTAGTGGAGGTGGGGAAGTCATCTCCTTCCTAGTGGAGGTGGGGAAGTCATCACCTTCCTAGTGGAGGTGGGGAAGTCATCTCCTTCCTAGTGGAGGTGGGGAAGTCATCTCCTTCCTAGTGGAGGTGGGGAAGTCATCTCCTTCCTAATGGAGGTGGGGAAGTCATCACCTTCCTCCACTAGGAAGCTGTGATAATCTATTGGTGAATATATTTATTGTGAACACCTCCTTGTTTATTGTGCTTGTGACTAAACACCTCCTTTTTTATTGTGAATGTGACTAAACACCTCCTTGTTTATTGTGCTTGTGACTAAACACCTCCTTGTTTATTGTAAATGTGACTAAACACCTCTTTGTCTATTGTAAATGTGACTAAACACCTCCTTGTTTATTGTAAATGTGACTAAACACCTCTTTGTTTATTGTAAATGTGACTAAACACCTCTTTGTTTATTGTAAATGTGACTAAACACCTCCTTGTTTATTGTGCTTGTGACTAAAAACCTCCTTGTTTATTGTGAATGTGACTAAACACCTCCTTGTTTATTGTAAATGTGACTAAACACCTCTTTGTTTATTGTAAATGTGACTAAACACCTCCTTGTTTATTGTAAATGTGACTAAACACCTCCTTGTTTATTGTGAATGTGACTAAACACCTCCTTGTTTATTGTAAATGTGACTAAACACCTCTTTGTTTATTGTAAATGTGACTAAACACCTCCTTGTTTATTGTAAATGTGACTAAACACCTCCTTGTTTATTGTAAATGTGACTAAACACCTCTTTGTTTATTGTAAATGTGACTAAACACCTCGTTGTTTATTTTGAATGTGACTAAACACCTCTTTGTTTATTGTAAATGTGACTAAACACCTCCTTGTTTATTGTAAATGTGACTAAACACCTCTTTGTTTATTGTAAATGTGACTAAACACCTCCTTGTTTATTTTGAATGTGACTAAACACCTCTTTGTTTATTGTAAATGTGACTAAACACCTCCTTGTTTATTGTAAATGTGACTAAACACCTCCTTGTTTATTGTAAATGTGACTAAACACCTCCTTGTTTATTTTGAATGTGACTAAACACCTCTTTGTTTATTGTAAATGTGACTAAACACCTCCTTGTTTATTGTAAATGTGACTAAACACCTCCTTGTTTATTGTAAATGTGACTAAACACCTCTTTGTTTATTGTGAATGTGACTAAACACCTCCTTGTTTATTGTAAATGTGACTAAACACATCTTTGTTTATTGTAAATGTGACTAAACACCTCCTTGTTTATTGTAAATGTGACTAAACACCTCCTTGTTTATTGTAAATGTGACTAAACACCTCCTTGTTTATTGTAAATGTGACTAAACACCTCCTTGTTTATTGTAAATGTGACTAAACACCTCCTTGTTTATTGTAAATGTGACTGAACATCTCCTTGTTTATTGTAAATGTGACTAAACACCTCCTTGTTTATTGTAAATGTGACTAAACACCTCCTTGTTTATTTTGAATGTGACTAAACACCTCTTTGTTTATTGTAAATGTGACTAAACACCTCCTTGTTTATTGTAAATGTGACTAAACACCTCCTTGTTTATTGTAAATGTGACTAAACACCTCTTTGTTTATTGTAAATGTGACTAATCACCTCTTTGTTTATTGTAAATGTGACTAAACACCTCCCTGTTTATTGTAAATGTGACTAAACACCTCCTTGTTTATTGTAAATGTGACTAAACACCTCTTTGTTTATTGTGAATGTGACTAAACATCTCCTTGTTTATTGTAAATGTGACTAAACACCTCCTTGTTTATTGTGAATGTGACTAAACACCTTTGTTTATTGTGAATGTGACTAAACACCTCTTTGTTTATTGTAAATGTGACTAAACACCTCTTTGTTTATTGTAAATGTGACTAAACACCTCTTTGTTTATTGTGAATGTGACTAAACACCTCCTTGTTTATTGTAAATGTGACTAAACACCTCCTTGTTTATTGTAAATGTGACTAAACACCTCTTTGTTTATTGTAAATGTGACTAAACACCTCCTTGTTTCTTGTGCTTGTGACTAAACACCTCTTTGTTTATTGAAAATGTGACTAAACACGTCCTCGTTTATTGTAAATGTGACTAAACACCTCCTTGTTTATTGTAAATGTGACTAAACACCTCCTTGTTTATTGTAAATGTGACTAAACACCTCCTTGTTTATTGTAAATGTGACTAAACACCTCCTTGTTTATTGTAAATGTGACTAAACAACTCTTTGTTTATTGTAAATGTGACTAAACACCTCATTGTTTGTTGTGAATGTGACTAAACACCTCCTTGTTTATTGTAAATGTGACTAAACACCTCTTTGTTTATTGTAAATGTGACTAAACACCTCTTTGTTTATTGTAAATGTGACTAAACACCTCTTTGTTTATTGTAAATGTGACTAAACACCTCTTTGTTTATTGTAAATGTGACTAAACACCTCCTTGTTTATTGTGAATGTGACTAAACACCTCTTTGTTTATTGTAAATGTGACTAAACACCTCTTTGTTTATTGTAAATGCGACTAAACACCTCTTTGTTTATTGTAAATGTGACTAAACACCTCCTTGTTTATTGTGAATGTGACTAAACACCTCTTTGTTTATTGTAAATGTGACTAAACACCTCTTTGTTTATTGTGAATGTGACTAAACACCTTGTTTATTGTAAATGTGACTAAACACCTTGTTTATTGTAAATGTGACTAAACACCTCTTTGTTTATTGTGAATGTGATTAAACACCTCGTTTATTGTAAATGTGACTAAACACCTCCTTGTTTATTGTAAATGTGACTAAACACCTCTTTGTTTATTGTGAATGTGACTAAACACCTCTTTGTTTATTGTAAATGTGACCTAAACATCTCCTTGTTTATTGTAAATGTGACTAAACACCTCTTTGTTTATTGTAAATGTGACTAAACACCTCTTTGTTTATTGTGAATGTGACTAAACATCTCCTTGTTTATTGTAAATGTGACTAAACACCTCCTTGTTTATTGTAAATGTGACTAAACACCTCCTTGTTTATTGTAAATGTGACTAAACACCTCTTTGTTTATTGTAAATGTGACTAAACACCTCTTTGTTTATTGTGAATGTGACTAAATATCTCCTTGTTTATTGTAAATGTGACTAAACACCTTGTTTATTGTAAATGTGACTAAACACCTCTTTGTTTATTGTAAATGTGACTAAACACCTCTTTGTTTATTGTGAATGTGACTAAACATCTCCTTGTTTATTGTAAATGTGACTAAACACCTCCTTGTTTATTGTAAATGTGACTAAACACCTCCTTGTTTATTGTGAATGTGACTAAACACCTCTTTGTTTATTGTAAATGTGACTAAACATCTCCTTGTTTATTGTAAATGTGACTAAACACCTCCTTGTTTATTGTAAATGTGACTAAACACCTCCTTGTTTATTGTGAATGTGACTAAACACCTCTTTGTTTATTGTAAATGTGACTAAACATCTCCTTGTTTATTGTAAATGTGACTAAACACCTTGTTTATTGTAAATGTGACTAAACACCTCTTTGTTTATTGTAAATGTGACTAAACATCTCCTTGTTTATTGTAAATGTGACTAAACATCTTGTTTATTGTAAATGTGACTAAACTCCTCCTTGTTTATTGTAAATGTGACTAAACACCTCTTTGTTTATTGTAAATGTGACTAAACACCTCTTTGTTTATTGTGAATGTGACTAAACATCTCCTTGTTTATTGTAAATGTGACTAAACACCTCTTTGTTTATTGTGAATGTGACTAAACACCTCTTTGTTTAATGTAAATGTGACTAAACACCTCCTTGTTTATTGTAAATGTGACTAAACACCTCCTTGTTTATTGTAAATGTGACTAAACACCTCTTTGTTTATTGTAAATGTGACTAAACATCTCTTTGTTTATTGTGAATGTGACTAAACATCTCCTTGTTTATTGTAAATGTGACTAAACACCTCCTTGTTTATTGTAAATGTGACTAAACACCTCCTTGTTTATTGTAAATGTGACTAAACACCTCCTTGTTTATTGTAAATGTGACTAAACACCTCCTTGTTTATTGTGAATGTGACTAAACACCTCTTTGTTTATTGTAAATGTGACTAAACACCTCTTTGTTTATTGTAAATGTGACTAAACATCTCCTTGTTTATTGTAAATGTGACTAAACACCTCTTTGTTTATTGTGAATGTGACTAAACACCTCTTTGTTTATTGTAAATGTGACCTAAACATCTCCTTGTTTATTGTAAATGTGACTAAACACCTCTTTGTTTATTGTAAATGTGACTAAACACCTCTTTGTTTATTGTGAATGTGACTAAACATCTCCTTGTTTATTGTAAATGTGACTAAACACCTCTTTGTTTATTGTAAATGTGACTAAACATCTCTTTGTTTATTTTGAATGTGACTAAACATCTCCTTGTTTATTGTAAATGTGACTAAACACCTCCTTGTTTATTGTAAATGTGACTAAACACCTCCTTGTTTATTGTAAATGTGACTAAACACCTCCTTGTTTATTGTAAATGTGACTAAACACCTCCTTGTTTATTGTAAATGTGACTAAACACCTCCTTGTTTATTGTGAATGTGACTAAACACCTCTTTGTTTATTGTAAATGTGACTAAACATCTCCTTGTTTATTGTAAATGTGACTAAACACCTTGTTTATTGTAAATGTGACTAAACACCTCTTTGTTTATTGTAAATGTGACTAAACATCTCCTTGTTTATTGTAAATGTGACTAAACATCTTGTTTATTGTAAATGTGACTAAACACCTCCTTGTTTATTGTAAATGTGACTAAACACCTCTTTGTTTATTGTAAATGTGACTAAACACCTCTTTGTTTATTGTGAATGTGACTAAACATCTTGTTTATTGTAAATGTGACTAAACACCTCTTTGTTTATTGTGAATGTGACTAAACACCTCTTTGTTTAATGTAAATGTGACTAAACACCTCCTTGTTTATTGTAAATGTGACTAAACACCTCCTTGTTTATTGTAAATGTGACTAAACACCTCTTTGTTTATTGTAAATGTGACTAAACATCTCTTTGTTTATTGTGAATGTGACTAAACATCTCCTTGTTTATTGTAAATGTGACTAAACACCTCCTTGTTTATTGTAAATGTGACTAAACACCTCCTTGTTTATTGTGAATGTGACTAAACACCTCTTTGTTTATTGTAAATGTGACTAAACATCTCCTTGTTTATTGTAAATGTGACTAAACACCTCCTTGTTTATTGTAAATGTGACTAAACACCTCTTTGTTTATTGTGAATGTGACTAAACATCTCCTTGTTTATTGTAAATGTGACTAAACACCTCTTTGTTTATTGTGAATGTGACTAAACACCTCCTTGTTTATTGTAAATGTGACTAAACACCTCCTTGTTTATTGTAAATGTGACTAAACACCTCCTTGTTTATTGTAAATGTGACTAAACACCTCCTTGTTTATTGTAAATGTGACTAAACACCTCCTTGTTTATTGTGAATGTGACTAAACACCTCTTTGTTTATTGTAAATGTGACTAAACATCTCCTTGTTTATTGTAAATGTGACTAAACACCTCTTTGTTTATTGTGAATGTGACTAAACACCTCTTTGTTTATTGTAAATGTGACCTAAACATCTCCTTGTTTATTGTAAATGTGACTAAACACCTCTTTGTTTATTGTAAATGTGACTAAACACCTCTTTGTTTATTGTGAATGTGACTAAACATCTCCTTGTTTATTGTAAATGTGACTAAACACCTCTTTGTTTATTGTAAATGTGACTAAACATCTCTTTGTTTATTTTGAATGTGACTAAACATCTCCTTGTTTATTGTAAATGTGACTAAACACCTCCTTGTTTATTGTAAATGTGACTAAACACCTCCTTGTTTATTGTAAATGTGACTAAACACCTCCTTGTTTATTGTAAATGTGACTAAACACCTCCTTGTTTATTGTAAATGTGACTAAACACCTCCTTGTTTATTGTGAATGTGACTAAACACCTCTTTGTTTATTGTAAATGTGACTAAACATCTCCTTGTTTATTGTAAATGTGACTAAACACCTTGTTTATTGTAAATGTGACTAAACACCTCTTTGTTTATTGTAAATGTGACTAAACATCTCCTTGTTTATTGTAAATGTGACTAAACATCTTGTTTATTGTAAATGTGACTAAACACCTCTTTGTTTATTGTAAATGTGACTAAACACCTCTTTGTTTATTGTAAATGTGACTAAACACCTCTTTGTTTATTGTGAATGTGACTAAACATCTCCTTGTTTATTGTAAATGTGACT